>NC_134860.1:101522179-101689679 GCF_049852395.1 Peromyscus maniculatus bairdii
AATAGTGGGAACTTGGAAATCAGACAGATCTCTCCTAACTCCAGTACTGACAGTCATGTAGACTTGAGCTCACCACCCAATGAGCTCTGCGCTTCTGTAAAGGGTAGGATTGTTAAAGAGTTGTGGTGATACAGGGAACAGGAAGAGGCACAAAGGAAGCATCTGGCAAACAATAACTGATCTATGTTTAAAAATTAAGCAAAGTCAGACCAGTAGGATCTACCCTTCACAATGAGAGCAGCTAAAGTTCTCTGGACATTTGGAATAGCAAGAGAAGTCGTTTCTTCTTAAGTATGTGACCTGTGTGCTAAGAAGGGCTAATGTTGATGAAAATAAACAAGAGCATCAGTTACAATAGGATTTCCATTTGATTACTTTATATTCATTATACTGACGAGCAGGGTCTGCCCAGACAAACCTAGAAATTGAGCAGTTACTACTGTCTGTTTTATTTTTAAGATCTCACTTCCCATTCAGGAGCCTTTCAGCACTCACACCCTGTCACACGAGCTTTCTTTTCTACCTGACACTGTATCATCTAAGCAGGGAGCAGAGAGTCTTGGATGATCCTGTTCAGTGGCTATCAACTCACTGGTTGCTCTGCATTTGAACAGGGTCTTGAACACACAAGAGTTTTTAAACCCAACAGTACTCTGCCTTGTAAGAAAGATTCCTCTATAGATGCTTTCCCTTTAGAAACTTGGCTGTTCTTATACCTATTTCCTTATGATTCTTAAAATTCATTTGTTAAGGATACTAGTTTCTTTCCCCCTTAATCTATGAGCCCTGGTTCTGCATCTTTTTAACAGACATTTCAGTTTACTCAAGAAGTACTTTTGAGGAATTGCTCATTGGTTGTCTTAGAATCAGTACTTGAAACATATGTAAAATAGGATGTCTCTCAGTGCCTGTGGAAAAGCCCTCTGTGATCCTTTTTTATTGTAGTTTTCCCATTGGTATGGGTGGGTGTAGTTTTAACTACAAAAGTTTATGTGTTAGAAGCTTGTCCTCAGTGTTAGCGTGGTGGAACCTGAGAGGCAGGATCTAATGGCCACAGGGATTTTACTCCTGTGTTGTGGGATAATCTTTTTGTACACTGTGAAGATATGTCTGTATTGTCTCATCTGCCTAAGGCACCTTCTGATTGGTTTAATAAAGAGCTAAATGGCCAATAGCTAGGCAAGATAGGGTGGGCAGAACTTCTGGGAAGAGAGAGGAATTGGGGGCAAGAATCTGAGAGGCAGGAGATTTGCCAGCCAGATGCAGAGAAAGTCAAAGGTACTGTATTGAAGAGAGGGAATGAGTTACATGACAGAAAGTAGATTACTATAAAGGAGTTAATTTAATTTTTAAGAGCTAGTTGGGAACAAGCCTAAGCTAAGACTAAGCTTTCATAATTAGTAAGAAGTTTTTGTGTCATTATTTGGGAGCTGGTGGTCCAAAGACAGTCCAACTTCTCTCCTGTGAATGGATTAATGCTTTCTAAATAAAGTGGTTTAGGTCCCCCAGGACTGGATTAATTCCTACAAGAATGAGGAGTCTTAAAGTGAGTTCAGCTGTCTTACCTAGCTTTCTCATTCACCTGCTCCTTCTGCACTTGGCTTTCTGTTTCTCATCTTGTGATAAAACTGAACTCCTCTCTAATATGCTAATGCCATGCTGTTTGTGCTTTCAAGCCACTAGAATCATGAGCTAAATTAAACTTTTTTTTTTTTTGGTCAATTCATTCCTTAAGGAATTGTAATCACCTTGCACCCAGGAGACACAGTAAGGAACTACGTCAGAAACAAGACCCTTGGAGCTCCATTTTCCACGTGGTGCATGCATGTTGATTTCCTTTACTTTCACTTTCATACTTGAAGATACTGGGTTCTCGGCTTAGCCATTTCAGAGTCCTGTAGCCTTGATCAATCCATTCACTTCATTCTTAATTTATTTATACCCAAACATAGGAATAATTCTTTCTCTGACTCTTTTGCAGGATCATTGTAATGATCAACTAAAATAGTACATAGAATTTTAGATTTCTTTTTTTAATTTTTTTTTTTTGATTTTTCGAGACAGGGTTTCTCTGTGTAGCTTTCATATAATATTTGTATTACACTGATATGAATATTCATATAGTATGCCTCATTTTGACTTTGATCAGACAGACTTGAGTTAAAAATCTTGAATACCCCCACTTCTTAGTCTGATGAGTATCAGATAATTTAATCTCTTTAATCCTTTATTTTTCATTTATAAAGTAAAGACAGGAAAGCTTCATATATCTATAGTAAAGGTGAATTTGAGGAAATACTTGGGAGCACATCATGGACTGTGCTCATTGTCAATTTTCTTGTCTTAATGCTACTATTTGTTGTTTTCCTTGGCTCTATTCTTTGTACAAGTCCTTCTTGATCTTATTTACAATTTTATTTCTTTCTGCATTTTGATCAATATCATATTTTCTGGTCAGACTGATGGATTTATTCTCTTTGACTAACATAACAAATAACTACAAATTTAATGTCTTAAAGCTATGCAAATGTATTTTGTTATAGTCCTAGAGGTTAGAAATTGTTGGGAGCCACATGGCCTAGTTTCACATCAGCATATGAGTGATTGACCAATGGGTCTCCAGGAGGCAAAGCCCGTGGAGACCGTCTGTCACTTGGCAAGAACCAGTGGACCTCAGAACAGCACAGAAACTGCTAGAATATGTGGTCTGTACGCCCTCCTTTCTCTCATAATGTTGACGATTCTCTTGGCAGGTTTAAGTATCGCTTTGTTAATCACACATGGGGCAGACAGATGTGATCACTCCTGGAAACCCTGTTTTTTGTTTTTTGTTTTTTTTTTTCTCAAATATTTTCCCCTGGAATTCTTTGGGAACTGATGTTTCTCAGGTTTCTTATCTGGAAATACCAGTTGTCACTCCAGACCCTGGGTACTGTTCTGATTCAGTGCTAACAGGATCGAAGGCAATAAAAGTTAACGGGCAGTTAAGAAGTGTAAGCTAACCGTATGCAGGCAGCTTATGGCAGGTCTCCCCTATTTCTGTAAATATGCTTTGCTAGGGTTTGAATGATATTGGTGTTCTTGAGAATATGTGCCTATGTTTATCACCTTTTAGCTTTGAAAAGACAGGATGCGCCTGGCTCGATGTTTAGCCAAGCTAGCAAAATGCTGAATGTTGTTTTTGGTTTAAAAGTTGTTCTGATGTAAAGGTTGGAAAAAACATATTTGACATATTTGTTTTTTACTGGACGATACTGCTGGAGGGCAGGGAAAAACGTGCTTGTTTTTGAAATTTAAATAAAGACAGCTGGAGCTATTCAGGGCTGGACACTTGTGTGAAACTCATCTGGTGATTGGACACTACTTCATTTCTTCATTCTGACACCCCTTCCCTGTCTCAGGACTTAAACCCAGGCTGTGGTGGGACCACAGCAAGATATCTTAATGTAGTCTCAGTAGGCTAGAGTAGAGCTATATATTCCTGCTGGAAGATTGGTGATAATCTATTTCCTTACCTTCTTTGACTGGTTTTATATTTTGTTCTAGGCATATGATTGATATTTTTTCTTAAAAATTAATACAAGGTTATATGAATCCAGTTGTTTGCTTTTCTTAGCCAATTAAAATTCTTCAAAAAACCAGACAGATTTGGCTAACAAAATTTAGTGTGGAAAAGAGAAGTTAGTGTAAGGAATATATCTAAACTTCTAGGTACATTTATAAAGGTCAATTTTGTTATAATTTGAATATGAACTATCCCTCACAAGCTCGTGTCTTTGGCTCCTTGGTCAGGAGGTGGACACGGTGTTGAGAGGCTGTGGGGTCTTTAACAAGAGGAGACTAGCTGGAAGCAGGACACTGGGGGTACACAACCCTCGATCTTGTCTGTCACTTTCTCTGTTTCCTGCTTGCCATCATGATGAAGGAGCAGCTGTAGGTGTAACAGTCTTATTAAATAAGAAACACAGAGCCAAGTGCAGAGTTAAAAGCCCAAGAGGTCAGAGTAGAACTAAGTGCTGATACTAAAAACCCTTTCTTACCCTTTGCTGCCACTGCTGTCCTTCCCCTCAGAAAGAGACCTACTTCCTGTGTATCTGTCTTTTTATTGACTTTCTGTTCTGCCTTCCTATTGGTTGTAAACCCAACCACATGACCTCCTTGTCACTGCCTGTCTATACAGACCTCTAGGTCTGAGATTAAAGGCGTGTGTCTCCATGCTGACTGTATCCTTGAACACACAGAGTTCTGTCTGTCATGTGATCAGGATTAAAGGTGTGTACCACCACCACCCGGCTTCTGCTATGGCTTGCTATTAGCTCTGACCCCCAGGCAACTTTATTTATTAACATACAAATAAAATCACATTTCAGCACATATATCACCATAAGCAGCTGTAAGCTCTCATTACCATGGACAAAGGCAAGGTGTAGACACCACACTACCTTTCCTCCATGATGAACTGTGAACCCCTAAAACTGTGAGCCAAACAAACTTTCTGCCTGTAAGTTGTTTCTGCCAGGTATTTTATCGAAGCAAGGGTAAGAATAGCTATCTGAAGCTTTATTGATGAATTTGTAAAACAAAATATATGAATTTTCACTACAGATCTGAGTTTTGACAAATATACAATCGTAGATACAAAAGTAGGTAAAAACAGGCCACCAAACATTTTTCTATCTCCATAAAAGAAATGTTCTAATGTTTCTCTACCATCAATCAGTCTTAGAAGTCACTGATCTTCATTTTCTGCTGTAACTCTGCATTGCCTTGAATTTCAAGTAAACGGAGCCACACACGGAACAGGTTTTTCTTTCCAAGCATGTTTTGCATTTACCCCTGTTGTTGACAAGGTCTATTATAATTTTGTTTATCTTTTTTGAAAGTGAAGGAAAGGCTTTTATATTTCTGATTTTAGCTATTATGTGTAAATATTATATAAATATGCATGTGTTAGTTTTTATAGCTTTATGCTACATTAGTCTTGTGGAATTACAAAAGAGCTAGGTAATAGATGGCTCTTTTAAGAGTATATTCAGCCTTGAGGTCGTATAAATACAGGTAACATTATGTGGACTGGGTATGTTGTATTTATGTGTTCAGTCATATGCATTTATGTATCTGTGTAACAGCAATTAATGATAATGAAACCACAAATGTGTGTGTGTGTGTGTGTGTGTGTGTGCGTGTGTGTGAGAGAGAGAGAGAGAGAAAGAGAGAGAGAGCAAGGACGATATGTGGGATGAGTTGGAGAGAGGAAAATGATGTAATTATAATTTTTTTAAAATAATTATCTTTTTAAAAATGCTATATCCAATTCCACAAATAATGCAGAAGACTTATTTCCTCATCAAAACATATAATTGGGAGGCGATAGAGAAGCTGATCAGGTAAGAGTGTGTATTGCTTTTGCAGAGGACCTGTGTTGGGTTCCTAGCACCTATATGGCAGCTCACAAACACCTATACCTCAAGATCTATGAGGATCCAGTGTCTTCTTTTAGCCCTGAAGCACTTATGCACACATGTGCTGCATGTAAACTCACACATGTACATAAATAAAAATAAATACATAGATATTTTTAAGACTTATGTTTGGTAATCATTCTAATGTCAGCCATTCAAAATGGGTTCTCAGTGCTCTCACTGTTATTAATCAGCATCTTCCAAAATGATTACTAATGTTGATTTACTAACTGTTTTTCTAGATACAAATAGTTTATCCTAAAAACTGTAAATTCCAGCTGCTTTCTACCCAGTGCATGCAACTTTCCATCACCTGCTTGAGAAGCAGCTCACTGTCAAGTAAACATCATTTTAGTATAACTTCTATTTTAAGACTTATTTTTGAAACCATTATTTGCCATTTGTTTCCTAGGTACTTAAATATTCATGTCATTTCTTTTCCACCTGGGATCACATGGTCCTTTTGCATTACCCTTTAATGTAAGAGGTCTGGAAAAGAACAGATGTCTGTTATGTACTTAGTATGATACTCACATTTAATTCTGTGATTGTGTGTGTGTGTGTGTGTGTGTGTGTGTGTGTGTGTGTGTACACATATACTGTCTATATAGAGACTGTGCGGTTTTTAATTTGGCATAACTCTATCAAGTACAATAGTGGATGACATCAAAGATAAAGGCACTTTATTTACAGATTTCTCTTTTCTCCTATTTTGAAATTTACTGATAATTTACCTCCCTACTTTGCCTTACTTAGCTGTCAACTACTTTTCTTCTATAACTTTGGACACTGAATATTTAATTCATTCATTTTTCATTTTAATCATAAAAACATTTGCAATGGGGTGAAAAATATATTCTTCATAACTCCTTGATTAAAAGGGTAGTTTCATGATAGTTTTATTATTATCTTATATAAAATTAATATTTGATGATATTAAAACAATACTTGCAAAGGAAATGAATTTCAAATATCTGTGAGATATAACTTTCTACCTAAGAGTGTATATTAGGGTTCTTAAGAGAAAAATAACAGGGTAGTCTACACACAGGTACATAGAAGAGATTACAAGAACTTTCTAATGCTATCTGGGAAGCTGAGCATTCCTGTGATCTACCCTTTGCAATCTGGAGACAGCAAGGAGGAAGGTGGGTCATATGATTACCACAGTCTAACGGTCCAAGAATGCACAAAAGGAGGCTGGTCTCTCCTTTGACCTCCATGTGGGTTCCAGGAATCCACCTCAGCCATTAAGCCTGTGTATCAAGTGCTTTTGCCTGCTGAGCCTTCTCACTGGCTCTTGTTTGTAACACTTGTTTGTCCTATAGAATCATGCCTGCCTGGCTCGCATCTGCCTGAAATTGTCATGGAGGATCACCCTCAAGTCATTAATTTGAAGGTGATTTGTTTTTTATCATGATCTTAGAAAGGTGAGAAAATAGACTGGACTCCATAAGCTGAATAAATCAAGGATGGGTCAGGAAACAGAACTGAGACTATTATGTAGATCCCTGAAGAACTGTTTACACACAACTTTTTAAAAATATAAAAGCCATCTATGGGAAATGAAGCAGATCTGCCCTCTTGTCTCAATTTTGTGGAATCTCACTTTAAGCAAGCAAATTGGGCTGATGTTGGATACCCAATGACTATTAGCCCATGTGCCTACTGTTATTTCTTAAGGATCTTTCCTAGGTAGAGTAAATCTTAAAAATTAATTCAGTGGCTTGTTAAACTATATACAGAAAAGTGATAAAGACAAACTTTTTTATTTTCTTAGAAATAGAACATTTTGCTATTCCCCAATTCCCTCAATCCCATGAAGGAAAATTCTTTGTTTTGAATATGACTTTGATGATGACTGAGACAGAAAACCCCAAGAGGATGCCTTGAGAAACAATAGAAGACTTGCTTTTTAAAGTAGCAAGGGACAACTACCATCTGAGTTCTTTTACTTTTATTCTTAAAAAACAAAAGAAGCCAAAACCTTCTTTGGGTTTTAAAGTTGAATTAAAGCTAAGCAGCTTGGGACAGTATAAGAAATCAGAGCCATTATGTGTGCGCTGGACAGATGGGAATAGAGCTAAGGAGGAAAGAAATTTGGATTTAAAAGGGTCTTGATAAAAATTCTCGTGACTTTTCTTATCATATTTCTTATCACAGACCAAATACCTGACAAGAGCATTTTAAGGGAGGAAGTAGTTATTATGGCTCATGGTTTAGGCAATACAGTCCAGTGTGGCTGTAGAAGCCGATCCTGATGGTGGTGGAGTATGAGACTGCTTGCTCACATCTCGGCAGAATAGAGACTACACAGACACACTGTAAAGAAGAATGGATTATAATCCTCAAAGTCCACCCCATGGCCCTTAGTTCACCAGCAAGGCCTCATGTCCAAATGGTCACACCTCCCCCCCCCATGGCACTACTTGTTGAGGCTAAGTGTCTGAACAGTGAGCCTGTGAAAAGTGTTAGATATTTGGATTTACAGCAAAAAAAGGACAAATATGATCTTAAAAGAAAAATTTTAAATGGACAGGAAAAATAATTCTCATTCTCTTGACTAATGTTTTATTATGCTAGGACTCTTTTGGGATCTATGAAAAGTGAGAAGAGTCTCATTGTGGACATTAGGTAAATTCACAGCCCTTCATGGAAGACTGTTACCTGCTTGAGTCTCATGCATTGTTTAGCTCATCTTTAGCTCATTGATTGAGACCAAAGATAGGATCCAGGCAGGACCTGAAACAACCAAAAGCTCCCTTTCTTTTCCGTTAGCCATGTAAGCTGGTGAAACTAGTGAACTGCATTCAATGTTAATAGCTGTACTTCTGAAATGAATAAAACTCACTGCTTTTCTTCAGAAATAAATGAAATAAAGTCTAACAAACATTTAGAATAGAATCTGCAATCTGCTAAGGGGGCATTTGTGCCTGCAAGTTCAATTATTATTGTTTCCATTAACAAGATGCCTATGGAGGTATGTTAGCTGATGAGGACCTCAGAAACCAAGGCAAGCACCTCCTCTGGGGGCAAAGTCACTGGAGGAGAATAAAGTCTGGGGTGTGGAGGAGAAGCTCCAACTGATTCCACATACACTGTTTTGGAGGTGAGGTCCCTTCCAGCCAGCCCAAGCTGCACAGTGAGCTTCTATCCCAAATCAACCATATTCCATGTTTAGACTTGTCTGATCATTCTAGGTGTACTGGCAATGGCCTCTTTATGAGACACCTTGGACAAGATGGTTCTTTGGAGGTTGGGGGTCTGATCACTACAGAGTAGCTAGCTACTATCTGCCATAGTTCCACATGTGTTAGCAGTGGCCCTCCTCCAGTTTTCATGCAACCCAAACTGTTTCATTCTTGACCACACCAAAGGGTTCCAGGATACAAAAGCATTCTTAGTTTACTATTGGTCTATTTCTTGATACCAAAGAAAATGGTATCAAATTTAGAAGTAACCCTTTTAGTAGGAAAGAACCACGTTATAAAGCTAAAATCTACCGTGAAAGATGTAGAAAGCTTAGTTTGAGAAGAATATTTTTTCTGGCCTGGAATTTTCCAAGAGTGCTGGGAAACTGTTGCCTGCATTTTATTCCCTGTTATTTATTGTCCTGCACGGTGGAGTTTTTTTCTTACAAGTCTATTTGCACTTGGTTTGCCCCAAGGAAAAGGAAGATATAGAATCCTCATCTGTCTCCGCTACTGTGCATCATTACTTGGGAAACGTCAAGTCAAATGCCATACAAATAGATAAAATACTCCAGAAGCATCAGCTCTCACCATTAGGAGGGAGGGAGAAAGAGCAACTATTTAAGTTTTAAGAGATAGAGTTAATAAAAAGCTGTCATTTTCTGAGGAGGGAAGGAGACAAAGGATCTTCTCAAACACATTGAGTATTAATGAAAGCTCAGAGTCTTACTTTGTTATCTGTGGTTGTTTGGGTTTTTTTTTTTTATCACACTGTAAAGATTGTAGTTCTATTGAGATTAGAGTACATATTCAGATACTGGGCAATAACATTTATCTATCAGAGGAGTGTAATCTTTATTAGATGAGAAAGGCAAAGCCGACTCACTCAGCGTTGCTCTGAGGGATCTTTTTTGGTTAATCTCCTTCCAGCTTCCCCAGTTATATGGTTTTTAATAATGCCTGCCTGGAATGAGCTTAAACTGCTCAAGAGGAACTTATTCTCTCTTTACTAGATTTTCAGTTGCAATGAACAGTCCTTGTTACCCCAAATTCCTAGATATAGGTTTACACCTGTCCAGACTTTGTCCCTGTCCCTAACACCTCAATAAATCTTCATAATAGTTTTTGTTCACTTGACTTTATGGACAAGAGTGGTTCCTACCTCCCAGAAAACATCTAATCGAAGTATTTTTCTAATTAAGCAAAGTTCAAATGTGAATTATTCCAGTTACTAAGCGTTGTAAAATTTTAAGGAAAGGTCCCTCATATTACCATTTTCAAAATTCTCGGTGAATAATTTAGAATATATGTTTCCTCAAAGTGTTTAAGAGATATGGGAAAGTCACCCAAAATTTGATATATCTGCCACACAAATTTTGTTGCTTACCGATTATTCTATTAATGGATTACTTCCTCCATTTTTACTCATTCATTTATATTTTTAGATGCATATTATTTAATCTCAGCAACAAGACAATCTAAGCATTTTTGACAAATTAGCTGTAGGAAAGGGTACATATCTGGTAGTTATTAAGTACTTGCTCGGGCTTTGCTTCAGTCATTAGTCATACAATCTTAGATATTTCAAGAAATGTGGGCATTGACTGTTGTTTTGTGGTTTTTTGTTTTTTGTTTATGCCTGTAGTAGTTTGAATATAATTGGCCCCCATAAGCTCATAGGGAGTGACACTACTAGGAGTTGTGGTTTTGTTGGAGTAGGTATGGCCTTATTGGAGTAAGGACAATATTGTGGGGTGTGGACTTTGAGGTCTCCTATATGCCCAAGCCATGCCCAGTGCCTCAGTTTACTTCCTGTTATCTTCTGATCAAGATGTAGCCAGTACCATGTCTGCCTGCACACTGCCACACTCCCCACCATGATGATAATGGATTGAACCTCTGAACTGTAAGCTGCTACCTCAGTTAAATGTTTTCCTTTATAAGAGTTGCTGTGGTCACAGTGACTCCTCACAGCAATAGAAACCATAACTAAGACACTACATTTTTTTTTCAGATGATTTTATTATCAATGTATCCTAGTCTGGTCCCACAATATTGATACCCTATAAATTATAGATCAAGGAAAATTTACATTGTCTTTGAATTCAAATTCAAAAACATTCGTAAACATGCTGAAAAACAATCATGTGAGCTACAAGCCTGACTCTCATTGCTTTGCAGGTTTCCATAGATGTGTCTGTCAGTTGAAGTTTATAATTTATTAAATCATGATTGTATACATCCTTGGAATGCAGAGTCAAATGAACACATCCAGGGGACATAAAAAGAATGGAGAAAGACCAGAAAGAGGATAGAATTTTTCCCCAAGCAGTGACCTCCTCAAGCAATGGAGATGTGTGTGTATGGAGGGGTTATTAATTAACTTTATATATCATTCAAGAAAGCACTTTGGGGTAAGACATGAATTCCAGAGTATGTTTAGCTTAGGACAATAATTCAAGAATGGAAGATGGCTCAAGGTTTATGGAGAACATGTTAGGAAGTTGAAATGACATGCAGGAACACTACTGAGCATACTCAATTTTCATCATAAAGTTTTAACAGAAAAAAAGGAGAAGACATTATGAAAGTGTATTAGTATAGGTGTTTGCCCCTAAAGGTGTTTTCTTGCTTTGTTGCTAAGAAAATTAACTGACTAAATAGCTGCTCTTTTAGCCACAGTGACATTGCCTTCACAGACAAGTCCATGAATAATAACCTGAATCAAGATGTACAGCATTACAGATCCTCCATTTTAGTTGAATATATCATTCTCATAATATTTGGTCTGAATTTGTTTTGACTCAGATATTCACTGAGGCAGGTACTGACTTTGTCTGTATCAGTGCAGTGAGTATCCATTGGGAAGAGTTGGGAGATACACAGGGTATGTAAGGACTGGAGGTAGTGTTAAGTATTGTGTCTTAAAATGTAAAATAGTGATAAAAGCAGGGAAATGAGAACTGCTATTAACGTACATTTTTTTTAACTTTCCATCTATTATCAAACAGTTGCTGTGTATATCTCCATAGATTTCTGTGCTTTGATGACTAGTCAGGTGATAATGTATGGAATTTGACGTATCAATCTTGCACAAGGTGAAAGATGTCACCTAACTTGTGTTTAATGAGTTGTAAGTCATTCTGTCCATGAAAGTCACAAAATCAGATAAAATTTGGAAGTGGAGAAACTTTACTAATTGCATAATCATTATTAATTTTGCCATTAATATTAATATTTATTTCAATTCCACCTTACCAAATATCTCATTTCATTTAATATGTGAGAAATAATGAGTCTTCAAGATGAAATAATATTAAAGTTAATTGAAGTTAGTGGCTAAACTGAGACTTTGTGAGGATATGATATTAATTCTTCCTCAGCTTCTTTTTTTAAGATTTGTTATCAGGTAAGTATGCATACTTTATTTCTATATTTACTTAAATTTTAAACACCAAATATCTTTGAGTTTTAGAATTTTATGTATTAGGGGTTCATTGTATTATAACAAATACATTACTTCAATCACCTAGTTGGCAAATTCATCAAGGTTTGACACTTTGATTTGTAGCTGAAAAATAATTTTTTGGAAAATTTTTGGAAATTAAATAATAGATAATAGGAAGCTTCTTATAACCCTTACTTTATTGTTTATTTCTTTCTCTCCATATATATGGAATATATCTATTCCATGCTATATAAATACAACATGTTCTGTCTGAATAATGTTACTTATATGCATATGTTTTCAGGGCTGAATATTTGGTATTGGATAATCAATTAGTGTGTTCTTCCCTGGGGAAACTATTTTTCTTGCTCTCAGCATTCCTTAGTTACTGTTGTTATCTGTCTAGGGTTGAGGCCCCATGAGATTTCACCCTTCCCTGTTAGCATGTCGATTGGTGGTGGTCTTGTTCAGGCCTTGTTTAGGCAGCCATGTTGGTGATACTTCATGAGTGTATCTTCTTTGACATTTCTAGGAGACACAGTCACACAACAGATTCCTTGATCCTCTGGGTCTTATAGTCTTTCTCTTCCCTCATCCACAGTGATCCCTGAGCCTTAGTACAGGAGTTGTATTGTGCATGTATCATTTAGGACTGGGATCCACAACTTCATTTTGATTAGTTATGGTTTTCTGTAATGATCTCCATACTTGACATTTTCTTAACAGCTGTGAAAGGACTGGAAAATAGACACTAAGTTTAAACATTAGGTAAATTTAAAAAGAGTCACATGAGTTTACTTAATTTTCATATATAATAGCAATCTGGTAGCTATCCTTTGAATACTTAACTATGTGCCACCATTGTGCCAAATATATGAATTATCCTATTAAATATGTATTTTTAAGATTTAGTTTTATTAATGTGTGTGTACATGCATGTACATGCATCACATATGTGCAGATGTCTGCAGATGCCATCAGACCCCTTGGATCTGTTGTAAGCTAACTGAGGTGGCTGTTGGGAACTAAACTCACATCCTCTTGGGGAGCAACAGCTTTCTTATCCACTGAGGCTCCTTCCCAGCCCATCTTATTTAATATTTTATTTAATATATTAGAGATATGTTATCATTTAACTTTTAAAATTATTTTTATGTGTATATATGACTGTTTTCCCTGTATGTGTCTGCATGCCACATAATGCTTGGTACCCTAAGAGGCCAGAAGAGGGTGTCAGGTACCCTTGAGCTGGAGTTGCAGATGTTTGTGGATTGCTATGTAGATACTACCAAACAAACCCGGTGCCTTTGGAGGCGAGAACAGTGCTCTTAATTTCTGAGCCATCTCTTCAGCTATTAGGGTTTAGTGGTGAAGAGTACTTTGGTAAATCTTAGCCAAAGAATGCTGCAAGGATCACACCATGCAACAGATCTCACATGAGAGATTTTTTGGGGTGGAGGAGGCTGCCTCTGAGCTAAGATTAGGAAGAGCCAGAGACAGGGTGACAGAGAGTGGGCTGTGATCGTGGCAACTTTTAAAAGGGTGTATGTATTGCATTTGGCAGCTGGTGATGACATGATTACTAGTGCTAGTCACTGAAGGTGAGATGGACAGGGCCACCAGGTTCTAAAATATGGGCAGTTCCTAACGTTCCTCCCTTTTGTTTATTATAAAAGGTGAAGAAATAGGAAGGGGTGGTCGGTGAGTCAGGAATTGAGGTGGCATGCTCTTTAGACTGCTTCCTGTTGTCTGGGGGCAAAAACATCTTTGGGGACCCAAGAAGGCTGGGCCAAGTCCAGGAAGAGCAAGCTGTTTTACTCACTGTCTAGGCTCTGTGAGACTATAGAAGCACAGGTGGTGTCTATGAGGCTGGGACACATAGGGATAATCTTTTTGGAGTTGCCTGGGATGCACCTGGAGCTGGCAAGTTACTGGAACAGATCAGATATATTTTGGGTACAGAAGGTAAAGTTAAAGAGTTTAGGGGGCAATTTTTTCTTACAAGTTTCAGATATATTAGCATCACCACTGTTTGTAATCTGTAATGAAATCCACATTGTAGAAAAGGCAGTAGTCTTACACATTTGAGTCATAATAGAGTGTTGGGGGCTAAAAATGATTTTGGATTAAAAGTGTGAACACTCTTTTCTTCATCTAGAAGACTGGGTGTATATAAATTAGACAGATTTTTTTTTTTTAGTGTAATGAGAAGTCTGTACTTAGAAGACAACCAAAGGAAATTTAAAAATCTTGAGCTTGTGTCTATGATAATAGTAGTCAGAGATTACTAGAGCTAGATTAATAGCTTATCAGAACTCCATTGGCTAATGTTAAAACTTTGCTTTTGAAGTCTTAATATAACAATATTATAGAGAAGGAAATAAATCTGAAACATTTTTCATGTATCTTAAATCATTTTCTTATACCTTTACAAATTTCATTTACATACCTTAAGATACTTTCTTAGACCTTTATAAATTGCATTTATATATCTTAAAACATTCACTTAGATCCTCACAACTTATGCTTTATATCCTGAGACCTTACATAAACTTTATACCTTTTTCTATTCAATCATTCACCATGAGACAGATGATTGGTTACTGACAGCAGTAATCAGTCATAAAGGGAATTCCTTTAAATAAATCAATAGTAAAAAGTTACATTGAAATATGTTTTGTGAGTTTATCTCTTTTCTGAGTCTAGTAACAAGTTAGGTCAGTTGTCTTTAGTAGCTCTCCAGAGAGGCTTGAGGCCTGATTTTTACTTATGAAGAGAACTGTGAGGGCAGCTGAAGCCTTGGGGACGGAGCTTGTATGCTTGCTACTGTTAAGCAGGAAAAGCTCTCAGTGACCTAGTGGTCAATACCATCAGACAGCTGAGAAGGATGAATTTCACTCAAGTAAGCAAGAAGTACAGAACAAGTAGCTCCTGAATCTATTGAAAATGACAGACACTTACCAGCCACCTGGACGTAGGTTCCTCTGTGGTTGGGGGCAGAAGTCCTAGGTCAGTGTCAGTCCAGAAGATCCAACAGACTTTCCTGTGGGGTAGGAACTTGGGGCAACTGGCCTAACTTATCTAGGCAAAGCAGGCAATCAACTCCCCGTGTCCTGCTTATCTACAGTTTGCACAGGGTCCTGGATGAAGGGAGGTGAGGTGAGGTGAGGTGAAAGGCAGTTTTTTACTCAGTAGCCAGCTTTGCAACATTTAAAGCAAGAACCAGGTAGAGTTCTTCTGTGCCTCATTATCTTTGGAAGAGAACTTAGGTGTGCTGCCAGGAGCTAGCACTTCTGTTTATCAGGAAAAGCCTTTTTCATTATTATTATTGAACATTTAAAATACCATAGTCATCAGATCTCTCAAGAGTTTGAGGACCATTTATCCATTAAGTATATCTAGACTAAACAAACTTTGCTTGTTTCTAGTTACTTAACTTAGGCTTAACTTTGAAAACATATACAGGGGGCTAAATATAGCTTGTTCCTGTAATTAATTACAAAGTACTTAGCATGACTACAAGTATAGCTCTGAACACATCAAAGAATCTGACCATCTATAAGGTGACTGACCATTAGCTTGCACGTCTTAATTATCTTTAACAGTTTAACAAGTTAATAGTTTTCATAAGATTAGGGCTTTTTACTACTTATCCTTGTTAAGTTTGAGTCTTAGAAATAACCATTTTTGAACTGAAATTCTTTTAGTATCAAAATGAAATTTTTATCCTACTATGAACCTGAGTAGACTTTAGGAATTGATACCTTATTTATCAAATATATGTTGTTACTTATCTGAATTTTTTAGATTCTTGGTATTGAACAGTTACCATAAGTAGCATAGGACATAAGTAGTTAAGTAAAATCTCTAAGTCAGCTTTTAAAAATCCGAGTAGACCTTTATAACTTCAAAATTTTATTATCAT
This sequence comes from Peromyscus maniculatus bairdii, assembly GCF_049852395.1. Classification (NCBI taxonomy): domain Eukaryota; kingdom Metazoa; phylum Chordata; class Mammalia; order Rodentia; family Cricetidae; genus Peromyscus; species Peromyscus maniculatus. The sequence continues at coordinate 101,538,206 of NC_134860.1, forward strand.
ATGCAGTGTAATCTAAACCAGAGTGGGTTCATATATATGGTATGTTGTAGCAAAGATAATCTTAAAATTTTGTCATCATACAAAAGACCACAATAATCCAAAATGTTTGATACTTGTTGTTGCTTCCTTATTCTAAATAGGAGATACAACGAAAATGGAGAGCTCATTAGGACTGAAAAGTTTTATAACTGTTGCTTTATTCCAAGTGGTCATCATAAGATAGTGAAGTCTCATGGCATGTACACTTTAACCTTAGTAATGATGGCTGCCAGCCTTGTGGCTGCTTACATCTTGATGAGGTCATCAGCCAAGATGAAGGAGAGACACACATGGTTGCTATTTAAAAATGTCTACTTTCCTAATAAATCTATTTTTATTGTTTTAAAATGAGTTGACACCAAGTTACATACACATATACACACATAGAGAGTTGAATCTAAGTTACATACACACGTACATATCTATCACACACACACACACACACACACACACACACACACACACACACACACACACAGATTTGTAATTATAAGTCTTTTGTCATAAGTTTAAAGCCAAATTTTGTTACAGATTTCATAGATTTTAAACCACATCCAAGAAAGAATTTACAAATTCTGAGAAAAGAGTTTATAGCATAATTTTAAGAGATTTCATTTGAGAGCAAAGTGTAAAGAAATCATAGAGATAAAAGAATTTTAAGAGTGGGAAGATGTAGAACCTTAGAGATAAAAGACTTTGGGATCATATATTTCATTAATATCAGTCTCTGCATGACAGTATCAAGAGCTAAGAGGATATAAAAATGATATTAGTAAGCTGTAATGAACACAATGATGTTTAATAAAAGTCAGAGTGAAAACTGTCCCGTGGACCAGGAAAACAAGGTAAAGCATGTGAGAGATGAAGTGAACAGGCGATATGCATGAAGACCAGAACAACTTCAAGGCCCTGAGTTATTGCACTGAAAGCCAAGAAATGCACTACTTTGCTGTGGGTACTCAGGGTATCTCTGAGGCCAGAGTGTGTGAACAGCAGGATAGAACAGGAGAGAATTCCAGGCCACTTTGATCAGACTACTTCTGGAACATGCTTTCAAAATAATCATATTAGTGTGTGCCCATTACAAAGGGTTAAAAAAAAAACCAAAATACCATCATGGAGGAAGCAAAGGACCATGTATGAAAGGAGAGGTGGTGACTATGGTTAACTTTAAATATTAAAAACAGTTCTAAGTAAAATACCTTAAAAACTGACCTTCAGAGCATAAGGTTGGAGTGAATGGAGGATAACTAATGTGGAGCATTGTGTTTTAGCATGAAGATGCATGAGGAGATAGGGGTTAGCTCCAGGAACATTAGAGCCATACCGAACAATCAAATGAGAGAAATTTGGTAAACAAAAATATTATTGTGGTAAGTTGCACCCACTAGTGGAAAACCATGTGTAGCTGGAGAGTTTTCTCTCCAGCTCCCGCCAAGCCCCAGCAGTCCCGCAGCCCACTTATAAAATAAACACACAGACCCTTATATTACTTTAACTGTTTGGCCTAATGGCTCAGGCTTCTAGCTAGCTGTTCTTATATCTTAAATTAACCCATTTCTATAAATGTATACCTTGCCACATGATTCGTGGCTTACCAGTATCTTACATATTGGTACTCATGGCGGCAGCTGGCAGCGTCTCCTGACTCAGCCTTCCTGTTCCCAGAATTCTCTTCTCTGCTTATCCGGCCTATACTTTCTGCCTGGCTACTGGCCAATCAGCATTTTATTTATACAGAGCAATATCCACAGCACTTCCCCTTTTCTTTTTTTTTCAAAAAGGAAGGTTTTAACTTTCACATAGTAAAATTACATATAACAAAACAATTATTAAGCAAGAATTACAGTTACAATATTTAGTCTATTTATAATATCTAGTCTATTTGTATTTGGCAAAATTTAAGAAGATATCCTATCTATCTTATATTTGTGAGTTTGAGGTTTCATATCTAACTTATCTCTTACCATCACTAAGGAAATGATAACTATCTAGTCTTCAACTATATCAAAGACCCCAGAAGGATATAATATTACCTGGGAAATGGGAGAAGGACGCAAGCAACTTTCGGGAGCCTTGCGAGAGTAGACAGAGACAGCTGGCATCCTGAACAGTCACCTAATGTTCCTTTGCAAAGTTGGGGCATCTGTCTTCAGCCCACAGGCCTAGAGTCTCTCAGTCACTTTTTTCTGTGTCCTGTAGAATGTCTGGTAGTTTCCTCTGCAAAGCAGGAACCTGAAGGACCATTTTGCCAAGCAAAGTTCAGTGGTCACCTTCCTATGGGTCCTGAATGTCCAGTTGATCAAGCAGTCCAGGCAAGAAGAACCATGAATTCAAGAATATTTGGATAGCATAAATTGATCTTGAAAGTTTAAGAAAAAATAAGACATAAATTGGAGTTTGTATGGAAACAGAAGTGGGTCTTACAAGTGTTGGGAGGGTGAATATGATCAAAACACATACACAATTTTCAAAAGACATAAAAATAAACAAAATAAAGCTAAAAGAATTTAATAAGAAGTTATCTTTAAGAAAATGGCAAATTATGGCAAACCTATAACTCTGAATAGGAAAGTTAAAAGGTACCAGTAATGGGTAGCCAACTTCAAAAGCAACAAGGGTAGAGCTTCTCTGTGTGTCTTTCTAGGCTACGAGCCTACTCAGTGTGCTGGCTCAAAACATCTTGACCTTAGATTTTAGAAGAAGAGAAAACTTAATAGCAGATTTGTGAAAACATACTGGAAAATATAGCTCTGTCTCGCCTCTCCTACTTGCTGTTATTCTTTCTTTTCGTCTGCCTCTTCCTGATCTTTCCTCTTTCTCCTCTTCTTTCTCATCCTCCTACTCTTCCTCTTTTTCTTTCTCCTTTTCCTCCTTCTCAACTTTTTGTTTTATTAAAATGAAGCAACAATAGAAAACAGTGTCTGCAGGGGAGCTTGTGGGACCCCTCATTGTCTGTCCTTTTGTTTCTTAGTCACAAAGCCCTTCATGTACTGGTATATCAAGTCCACTGATGTTCATCAGAGTGATGCCTTTGGGGTATTTTGGATGAGTGGGTATTTTCCAGTGCAATTTGATTCTTTCTCCTCTTCGGGGAGCACCCAGCTTTGGAGGAAAGTATCAAAAAGTGGTTTGTCTTTTGACTTTTTGACTCTTCTTTATCCATGACCAGCCAAACTTCTCCTCCTGCCAGACACTGGGACTTGAATGTATCATTACAGCCGTTGTCTGGAGAGTAATTACAGCCTAATTTGACTTGTGCAGCAGAATGACAAAAGCCTGGGCTGTCAGGCAGGGTCAGAGGTCAGCTATTGCCCCATGCACTGCAGGCAGCAGCCTCATCAGAATTCTGTTGAGGCTTTCCTCAGCTTTGGGATGAGTCTCCAGCTGTCTGTGTGTCTCTTCATGTGACTTTGGATGAAAACATGGAGTGTTTCCACGACACAAAATCCCAGAATACAATGTGGCTTCTTATTTTCTTATCAAATATATGAGAATCATTCTAAAGTAAATGGGTTATTTCTTATGTCTTCAAAAAATATATATTTGGTTTTTTTGAGATAGGGTTTCTCTGTGTAAGAGCCCTGGCTTTCCTGGAATTTACTTGTTAAACCAAGTTGGCCTCAAACTCACAGAGATCTGCCTGCCTCCACTTCTTGAGTGTTGGGATTAAAGGTGCACACAACCACACTGGGCTTAAAAATAAATTTTAAGTGGAATGTGTGTACAAGTCAGTATCAAATATTATGCTTGTTTTCTTATGTACACACTACTTTAAATAAGAATTAGAATGTTAACATCAGCATGCTGTCGTAGAACAGAAACTGCTGGGTATTAAATAGAATAACTCTCACATGAACAAATAAGGTATGTTCATACTATATAGAAAATCCTTGCAGATTATATAGTACCTTAAATCACTAAGTAAAAATTTCAAATTATTTATTGGAGTTAACCTACTCCTAAAAGTAATAAAAGGATATTTCTTAAACAATTTGTCATGTTTTATCTAATCTAGATTTATGTTTCTGGTAGAATATAAGAGTTCAGGTATATTTGTAGAGAGGTATTCATTGTTATTTAAAGGTTTCCACTCTTGTTTTCCAAATATAAAATATTTATTATAAGTTATCGCTAAAATTTGGCAGACATAGTCATCTAAAATATCTTAATTTGAATGAACAAAAATAATAAAATGAATAATAGTGATACTGTCTGTCAGGTTTGCAGAAACTACTAACCTAAGGAAGAGAGCTAATATTCTGGAAATAATAAAATATCAGATGATCATGGTAAGCTGGTTCATCTAAAAAGGTCAGCATCTAATATAAAATGGATAGAAATAAAATATTTGAAAAGGAAAACAACCTAAGAAGTCCAGCTGCCTGAACAGGATGCATAAAGAAAGTGATGTCATTAAACTTGCCAGTAAGGTGTTCTGATCTGCCCAGCGCCTTAGATCCCAGGAAGAGTTGCTGACCACATATTCTGCCAAGGAACTTCAGATTCCACTCACACTGCTATATCTCATTATTCCATTGGTGTGGGGAGCTGTGTAAACTCACTTTGAGCTTAGGGAAGGGTTTAAAATTCTAAAAAGCCAGCTGTTAATCAATGAGGAGTATTTCTAGATTACCAGAGCGAAAGAAAAATATAGGAACTAGGGTGCAATTTAATACTAAGCAAACAGAAAATTGACAGCAAAGGGTTCAGGCTAAGATCATCATGATAGGATTGGAAGAAATGTCTTTGGGTGTGGGGGAGTTTAGAGTCAGTCATCTGTCTGCAACAATGGGACCCTGAAATGTGACAACTACAGAGATCTGGTTGTACGTCCTCCTTCACCTGATACTTTGGGTTAATGTTAAAAGAACTATCACCATTTCCATTCAGAAGAATATCATTATTGAAGGCAGACTGTGTACCAGGTCATGGTATAAGAACTCCTTCACTGATTTCTTCACTCATTTTTTGTTCTATATACACACATTGAATTTTAAATGTGCCAGTTACAATGGTGGTTACTTGGACATGATAGAAAGGCACACAGACAGACTAACAAAGAGAGGAAGAAAGAGAAAGAAACAGAGACAGACATTGAGTGAGACCGGAAGAGAGAGAGAGAGAGAGAGAGAGAGAGAGAGAGAGAGAGAGAGAGAGAGAGAGAGAGAGAGAATATGTGAATATGGATACTGTTCCATGGCCTCTAGTAACCTACTTCTTCCATCTATATCTTAAAATATTGTCAGCTCCCAATAATGCTATCAAACTATCATCCTACCATTGATGAAGTCAGAGCTGTTATGATCCAATGATAACCTCTTAATTTTGCTGGATTTGGAACTGAGCCTTGAACACCCTAACCTTTTTGTGGGAAAACTTCACATCCTAATAGTAATAATATTGATAATAATAATAATAATAATAATAATAATAATATAATAACAATAGTAGTGATAGTAGTAATAATCTGAAAAAGTTAGTGATATAAGGAAGGCATAAACCTGCCAATGGATTGATAACTTTTAAATGTGTGATGAGTTTTAACAGCCTTCAATCTCCCTCCTCTTAATTTGTGCATATTTGACATTTTCTTTAATAAAGCACTAACCTGTTCCAAACATTTGCTTCTTCCCAATTCCACTATGATTCCCTCCTAATTGCCAGCATTCTCTCCAACCTACAAGGCTTGTCAGGTCTTCTCTGGCTGCTGCCGCCTCCTTCTAGCCAGCTTCTTTCCAGCAGAGAGTGATCACATCACACCGAAGTCATGCTGGGTTTCATTCACTTTGGCTTTTCCTAACCTCCCTAGAGCCTCTCTTTTAACCCCAATGGGCTGGAAACCCCTGACCTATGAGGCCACTCACTTTGCAGCCCAGTGATCTCTCCAAACACACCCAGCATCTCTCTCTTGAAGCTCAGTCACTGTGAGAGTCTTGGGTCCCTCAAACAAGCTGCAGTTCCATTTCAAATTTTTGTCTCAAAAGTCTCCTCTGCTTGAAAACTTTTCCTCTGATCTCTTCATGTCATTCTGATTTTATGAATGTTTTTCTTGCTACCACCAAACAAAAGAAGCCATTTTGCCTTTGTATGTGATATGATCATTTCTTTGCTATCATTTCCCACCATTGACATTTAGGTAACTAGATTGTGAATCTGTTAGTTTTCACTCAGTAAAATGTAAGATAGAAGAGGGTCTTTATCTTTCCCAAGGTTTATCCTTTGTGTCCATAACTGTTACTTGGCTTGGAGAGATAGCTCAGTGATTAAGAACACTGGCTGCTCTTCCAGAAGATCCAGATTCAATTCCCAGCACCCACATGGCAGCTCACAAATGTCTGTAACTCCTTTTCCAGGGAATCCGACACCCTCATAAAGACATACAAGTAGGCAAAACACCAATGCATATAAAATAAAAGTAATAAATAAAAACCTGTTACTCAACAAATATTTATTGGCTTTGATTAATGAATTTGTTCATAAAAGGCCTGAGGTTCTACTTCAATTGTACACTGTAAGAACTCTGCTTCAGTGAATGTGTGATTAGAAAAACAAGGCCAAGACTTGGTCTCTCATTCTGTACGATTGTGACAGCTCATCCCCTATCAAATGAGGATCCCACCAGGTTGTGACAATAAATGACATTTTAATCCCTTGTCTATCAAAAGAGAGTCTATGCAATCTGTCTACACTGGTCTATGCATTCATTTCCAGCTGCAACATGTTCCTGCTGTTCCTTAAGGTACTCCACCAGGACCTGTGAGATCTGGCCTCTTTCCAGTCTTCTGTGTGGAGCCCTCACCCAGACATCACTGATGTTCAGGTCCTTTAAGTACTGTTCTTTAACACAATGTTCATTCCCCCTTCCTCTAGCTCTTTCAAACAGATCCTTCACGCCTTAGAGAACTTCCCTAGACCAAATTAGGCATCTGTCTTTCCAACATTCCATTTTATTGTTAATAGCACTTATTATATCAGGTTTAATCGGATTCATGACATGTTGATTCTTTTCTCTAACAGTGTCTTTACATCAAGGATCATATAATACCTGATTATGGTGTGTGTGTGTGTGTGTGTGTGTGTGTGTGTGTGTGTGTGTGTTAGAGAAAGAGGTCCACGGTTACTGATCATAACCACTCAGATTTCGTAATCAGTAACTGCCAATGATTAGTAATATAAGTATTTCTTCATAAATGAAACATACATATAGAAATATACATTTGAAATAATTTTTGCAATTGCTTATAAAGATTTGCTGATGGAATTTTGATAAGACAGGAAAAGGAGGGATGTAAATGATTCCTATGTTTCTGCTTAAAGAAACTAGGTTGGTGTTATTCCCAGTTCCTAACTGAGAGCAGGTTTTAGGATATGTGCAATATGAAGAGTGAAGGATTATATGTACATAGATGGATGTGTATGTTTACATCCATGTTTACAATTAAACCTCAGAATTCAACAGAAAGGTCAGCCTGCCTAAGGATTTTCTATATCCACCAGTACAAATTAGAAAGGAAGATGTTCCTTGTACAACAAAGAAAAGACACTTTCTTCATTAATCCAAAGAAGGAAGAGCAGTCCATAGCATATATATCTATAAGCAGGACAGCAAGATGCCTCTCTTGTTTATTAGCAATGTGATAACCCCAGAAACTTCTATACTGTGAAGGGTTAAAAACCCATCTCTACTTGCAGTGGCAAAATTCTAACCTGGCTTGTGGTGGTATTGTGTTCCCCAAAATATTGTGTACTCTAATAAATTTATCTGGGGTCAGAGAACAGACAGCCACTAGATACAAAGGCTAGAAAATGGTGGCACTCACACCTTTAATCCTAGCATTCCAGAGATAGAAATCCCTCTGGATCTCTGTGAGTTCAAGGCCACATTGGAAATAGCCAAGCATGGTGACACGCCTTTAATCCCAGAAAGCCAGCCTTTAATCCCAGGGAGTGGTGGTAGAAAGCAGAAAGATATATAAGGCGTGAGGACCAGAAACTAGAAGATTTTGGCTGGTTAAGCATTCAGGCTTTTGAGCAGTAATTCAGCTGAGACCCATTCCAGATGAGGACTCAGAGGCCTCCAGTCTAAGGAGACAAGACCAGCTGAGGATCCGGCAAGGTGAGATAGCTGTGGTTTGTTCTGTCTCTCTGATCTACCAGCATGGACCCCAATAACTTGCCTCAGGTTTGATTTTATTAATAAGAACTTTTAAGATTCCTGCTACACTGGCTCCCATAACCATTACTTTCTGTGGTTAAATTATGTTGTAGGGTAGAAAACATTTTGCAGACACAATCATGTTATTAATCTGTTACAAATGGGGCCAACTTTGTCACGTGTGCCCTGTCAAGGCATGGTTCTATTTTAGTGGCAGAAGAGGAAGTCAGAGGCCATCTAAGAGTAAAGAGAACTTGATGTGGCATTGCAGATTTGCAGATGGATGGGGCCTCATGGCAAGAAACATGGGCTAGTCAGGAAATGCTGATGCCAGTTCTCAAAACACAGAGACGCTGCAACACTGCATGAGTAGAAGCGTGCCCTCCTACAAAACCTTCAGAGGACAGGGTGGCCTGCCTGATGCCCTGATTTTGTGACGGTCTAAGCAAAAAGCCCAGCCACACCTGCATGGACCTCGGACCTGCAGGCTTATGAAACACGATGTGCATTATCATATAAGCCAGGATGATACAAAAGAAGACGTGGGTGTTTACTTATTGTTAGGCTGATGCATGATCCACAGTAAACAATAAAGGAGGGATGAAAAGTTCTGTCAACCCGGACAGGCATCTGCAAAGGAGTACATAGATCTGTCGCCAGGATTGCATCAAATGCTGGTACCATTACAGCACTCTCCAGCACATTGTCAAATGCCAAACCATTAAGGACTGTTTATTCCAAATTCTTTTCAGCAGAGTTCAGAAGATTATATATTGTCAAAGGGGGTTAGAAATCAGAAAATGTCAAGTGTGTAGCCGAGGGGTTCAAATTTTTATCAAATAAGAATTCATGATTGGGCTTTACCATTGCTCGGCTTACCTGTGGGTTTATTTCCTGACTCATTTGGACTTCTGAAAGATGTCTCCTTAATATGATTTGATTTTGGTTTCTCTAGGGTGGTCTGTCTGATTTCTTCTTTCCCTTCCCCCCTCCCCGCGCCTTTTTTCTTCTCCTTCAGTCTTAAATAATAAGACAGTGTTCTAAGTCCTGGTATCCTAAGTATGAACAAATAGCATCAGATCTAGAGTGTAAAACAGACAAGTCATGGTTAAGGGGGTAAGGACTATGCAGCGTGTGTGAGAGAGAAAGTAATAAAAGAATAAGTAGATGCATATGTGGCAAAAAGCAACTAAGTACCACTGAGACGGCCAGAAAGTTTCCTGAGAAAAATTGTCACTCTGAAGCCCAGGCACTCTGGGCTATCCAGGTGCAGAGCTGTGAGCGTTTCCCAGGGGAAGGCGAAGCAGGAGCTACAGGGCGTCAATGTTCAGATATAAGCTGAAGCCAGGTCGCACAGCCTTCTAAGTTGGGTAGATGATTTAGAATTTCATCCTAAAGAAATGGGAAGGCAACAGGTGATTTTAAATAGGATACTGGCATGGTTATAGGATGATGACAGCTGTTCTAATAGACCAGAAAAAATGGATGGATGGGCTATCTGTCTACCAATGGTGAAGTCATACAGAGAGGAGAAAATGATAGTCACTCCAGGGTATGGCTCTTGGTATAAAAACTGTAGAGAGATTCAAGAGACACACAAGTGCTGCCAAGTGAATTTCATAACTTCAGAGAGAAAAGCTGGGGATTGAGGTTGGTTTGGTCTTGTCTACTCACATTCTGTCAGACCTAGCGGTTTCTGTATAAAGCTCAGGGCCAGGCAGGCCTTCTCACATTAGACCTCCTTGGATCTCAAGCTGAGGATTTAAGTCCTATGTTTGATGCACATGTAAAGAAAGCCACCAAAGCTTACAAGGGATGACATCCAGTTTCCCCTCAAATCTGAAGGACCAGACAGCAGCCCAAACTTGCATTTCAAATAATTTGCTGTAGCGGGTGATAGTTCAAATTCTTGCTGTGCACAGGAATTTAAAAGTCACTCATACTTTGGGATAACAAGCTTGTTGGTCTACCAGATGGAGGCTTTACATATTTTTGTCCCTATCCCTTTCAGCTTCACTCTGTACTCCACAAATCTCCATGGAAGAGCAAGTGCATTTAATCGTAAAGACAGCAAGGAAAACAGAACTATCATCAGTCATTGTCAAATGCTCTATAAATGGAGCCAGAGGACGGGGTTCAGAACTCTGTGTAACAAGGACAGAGGAAAAAGGTCATGGCAAATCATGTGGTATAGCATTTCCCCTGAAGCATTTGTTGGCTAAGACTTGCTCACAGTGTACAAGCTTTTGTCTGGGGAGAGACCTAATTGTAAGACTGTTCCTCAACGTGTGGCTGTGAACAGTCACTGCTCTGCACTGTATTAGAGAAAAGGAAAATGCACTGCAAGTCGATCTGGGAGAAATTAATTTTTGCCATCCATGAAAACAAGTAACTAATATGAACAACTGTTTAACTTATGAAATATTAATTAGATGACTTATAAATTATGTATGTGGGAAAAGAAAACTTGTCAATGGCTGGCTTGAAGATTCAGAAAGCACTGGAGCTGATAACAAAAGGAATCTTGTGCAGCGGGTCATGTTGGGGTGGGTTTTCCCTCTCCCTTTGTGCCCGGTAATGGTGAATACAGAATTGTTTGCACGTAATTCCCTGGGCGTGAGAGAACCAGTCATTTCTATAGAGCATTGACTTATGTGCTTGTTTGCTATGTAGAAGCATAGAAGTCAGTAGAAAAAAAAATCAATGGAAAATTAGGGAACTGAAAAGATGGTAGATCTCAGATACCCAAATACTGAGTGAACATGTGAGCAATGCTACAATCTCCTAAGGAGCTATTTGAGATCTCTCAAGAATAGAATAAGTACAGTAGCCCTGAGTGTCTACTCCACGCTGGTGTTGTAAGAAATGAACATTGGACTTAATCCAAGAAAAGGTTAGATTTCTTGTTCTTAAACTCATAGAGGGTGATAAAACATTTTCTTACAAAGTATGACTTTAAAAATACACTTAATTTGTGCTATATTCTGGTTTATTTTGTGTTTTTCATACTGTCCAATGCAGGCAGTTGCAGGATCCATAAAGAGCTGCACACTCCAGCACGTCACGAAATAATCAGTCTCACTTTGAAAGACACATTATAAATATGACTATCAACTCATATCTTCTAAAAAATATAAATCCTTTTTGAAAGAATTTTAAAAATACAGTTTAAGCTCAAAAGAATTTAGTCTAGTTTACGTTATAAAATGAAAAGCAAAATAATTCAATAAATAGATATTCTGAGTTTATGATATATTTATCTTTTGTTCTAATATGAATATAGTTGGAAGCCTTGATATAATTAAGTCATATTCTCCAATTTGTATGCCATAGATGACTAAATAGGGAATTAAATAAATCAAATTTCTAATTTTATTCAATTTTCTATTGCTGTTCCCCCTTTTTTCTATCCTTAACGTCTCTTGAGAAAAGATACAGTTTTCTGTGTCTAATGAAGATAACATGACGGTTGAGAATGTGGCATACTTGGTAAGGTGGTAGCTACATAAGCCTGAGGACTTGAGTTCAATCCCCAGCACTCTCACAAAGGCCAGGCATGGTTACTCACACCTGAGCTTTCAGGGCTGAGGGATTCCATGCAAGAGGAGCCTGGGGACTTGCTGAGCCACCAATCTAGCAGAATCAACAAGGTCCAGGTTCAATGATATACCCTGTTTAAAATATAAGGTGGAACAAGACTTAGGAAGGCAGTGGACATTCACACACACACACACACACACACACACCTATCTATATAAACACACATACATAAAAGAATACAGCTCCATTAACATTAAATTGTAGTGTCTCAAATAAAATGAAAGAAATTGGTGAATTTGGCTCAGTATCATAGAGTCTTTTAAGAGGAAAGCATTCCTTTTTCTCCCTCTCTGTTCTTGATCCAGCTGGGATCTTCTGCTCCCCTAAGCTCTCTTTCCCTCGACCCTTGCCCTTCATTACCCCCACTCATGTCCAGGTTGTTCATGTAGGTCTCATCCATTTCTCTGTCAGTGGGCGATCCCTGTGTCTTTCTTAGGGTCCTGTTTTCTAGGTAGCCTCCCTGGAGTTGTGAGTAGCAGTCTAGTCATCTTTGTTTTACATCTAGAGGGAGAACAAGGAATAAGAGACCATGATAAATGAAGACCACATGAGAACAGGAAGATGCAAAGTGCTAGAGAGGTCCACAGAAATCCACAAAGATACCTCCACAATAGACTGCTGGCAATGGTCAAGAGAAAGCCCGAACTGACCTACTCTGGTGATAGGATGGCCAAACACCCTAACTGTGGTGCTAGAAATCTCATCCAATGACCGAGGGAAGTGGATGTAAAGATCCACGGCCAGGCCCCAGGTGGAGCTCCAGGAGTCCAATTGGCTAGAAGAGGAGGGTGTATATGAGAGAAAATTGTTGAGATCAAGATTGGAAAAAGCACGGGGACAAATAGCCAAACTAACAGAAACACATGAACTATGAACCAATAGCTGAGGAGCCCCCAACTGGATCAGGCCCTCTGGATAAGTGAGACAGTTGATTAGCTTGATCTGTTTGTGAGGCATCCAGGAAGTGGGACCAGGGCCTGTCCTTAGTGCATGAGCTGGCTGTTTGGAACCTGGGGCTTATACAGGGACACTTTGCTCAGCCTGGGAGGAGGGGACTGGACCTGCCTGGACTGAATCTACCAGGTTGAGCTAAATCCCTAGGGGATTCTTTGCCCTGGAGGAGACAGGAATAGGGGGTGGGCTGGGAGGAAGGGGGAGGACAGGGGAATCCATGGCTGATATGTAAAATTAAATTAAATTATAAAATTAAAAAAAGATATATATATATATACTATATAATATATATAAAATTATATATATAGAGATATAGTTATAGATATAGATATAGATATCTGCAGAGTAGTGTAAAATCCCTCAAATCCTGATCTGGGTATATATAAGCAACCAGAGAGCCAAGTGCGGTTGCTTTCATTTTAGGGAAGACAGGACATCTTCATTGAAGTATGAACCCACTGCAATGCACCTCTGGTTTGCATGGTAATGCTAAGATTTGTGTTAGACTTAGTATTTTTTTTTTTTTTTTTTTTTTTTGGTTTTTCGAGACAGGGTTTCTCTGTGTAGCTTTGTGCCTTTCCTGGAACTCACTTGGTAGCCCAGGCTGGCCTCGAACTCACAGAGATCCGCCTGGCTCTGCCTCCCGAGTGCTGGGATTAAAGGCGTGCGCCACCACCGCCCGGCTAGACTTAGTATTATACAGAAGAAAAATGCATGAAAGTTAACTGCAGCTTCACAGTCAATTCTAAGGTCCTCTTTTAATTTAAAGACACCCAAATACTAAGTTAAAACTGAATGACTGAAATGTGCCCTATGATTTTCTATGCATTTGCAGTGTCAAATCTATATGGACCAGTGTACCTGGAGACAAATGTCCATACTATCATAAAACAGACGCTTAACTATGTTCACTTGCATTTTCAAATTATTCCCAACAAATTACATTGGTGAGGTGACAATCGATCAAGCTACGGACTCCAATTTCATATTCATAATAATGTGCTCCTGTAAACTGCTCTAATAAGATTTTAACTAAGTTTTCCTCCTGACCTCACTGAGCTGAAATATCGCAGGCTTCTGTGTGCTTTGCAATGTCTCCAATTAATTTTTGACCTTGGTGCTGCTTGGGCACAATGGGGCAAGTGAAGGGTGGAGATCAGATTTAATTTTGCATTTCCTGACTGCTGCTGGATTGTACCGCAAACCGAAGAGTGCTTAAGCACGTTATTTTTGGTCAGTGACTTTCTTTGCAGCATGCTGGGCAAATGTAATTAACTGGGTGTAGCTTGTTCTCAGCTGTCCTCTTCATTGTTGTATGGGAACTGGAGTTTCCACAGGAAGCACCTGTACAGCAGTGGTATACCCAGCCTTCCCACAGAACTCATATACAGCATTGCTCCTGAGCTGCTGCATGGGTTCTTCCCCCCAGTAGAAGGGCTCAGCTGTATTTGAAGACTGCATTTTTTAATTATTACTGAAAATTCAAACTCTTGGCTTATAAGTGAACTTGTTTGGGGGGCTGTTAGCAACGTCCAGGGTCAGCCACCTCACTCATGTATCTCGTCATTCAATATTAGACAATCTAAAATTCACATTTTAACTAATGTCTGCTCTGAGTAAGGAATGCAGAAGCCCACAAAGAAATCAGATTGAGATAGCACTCTCAAGAGAGAGTGAAAGAAACACAAGAAGCTAAGAAAGCACAGTAGCCAGGGACTTGCTGTACTTCTGCAATGTAACAGGAGCAAATGCAATCCTGGTCATGTGAAATCACCTTAAGTAAAACTGAATTAGTTACTGCTTAGAGGCAAACAGTAGAAATACAGGTAGGTTTCTGGCTGAAACAGTTTAAAAGCACACTGTTAAAACTGTTTGACCTTATTTAGCAAAACAGTGGATTTTACATTAAACAAGCTTCAAGAAAATCAGACATGAAAACAAACAAACAAAAAACTACACATTGAATTTCACAACTGAGCCCCTGGTGAAGTTGGAGAACTGCAGTCAGTAACAAAAACCCTGTAACAGAAGCGAGTATCCACAGGAACTTAAGTCTGCAGCTGTCTGGGTCAGATGTGGAGTTCTGCTTCACACAGACCGCAGTTTCAATAGCTTAATGGCTTGGAGGTGAAGCAAGCAGGGCAGGGCAGAGCAAGATTCCTTTACACAGCTGGAGCAGTTAAAACGTTGCATCTTTGGTGAAAGTGTGGAACCAAGGGCTTCTCCTCACTGAGAGGTGGCAAGGGTATTGCCAGCCTCAGCTACAGCCCAGCACCCAAGAAGTGCAGTTACCAAATTCCCTTCATAGTTTGAACTTAACCACAACCTGGAGGTCCACATAATAATAAGTTAAGAAAACCAAGTTCTCGGGGACTTCCGGCACTTCTGAGTGTAGCAGAAACAGATTCTGATCACGTGAAAAGGCAGCCAGACTTTGAGAGAATGGCCAGAATGAGTTGAAATTCATGTTCATCAAAGACTGGCACATGAATACTTGCTGCAACGATACATACATACATATATACATACATACATACATACATACATGTGTATGTATGTATATATATATTTGCCAAATGCCAAAACTTGGAAATTCATTTGACAAGTGAATAAAACACACCAAGAAAGAAGCCAATGTCAAGAAGATTCAACAATAACTACTAAAAGACAATTAGTGTTTTGGCAATGTTACATAATTGATATTGGCTATTGACTACAAAATTTAGTTTTGGGATTTTGGAAAAATAGATTTTAAAATTTGCAAAAACAGGAAAAGGGAAGACATTAAAAAAATAACTATTTGAGAAATTAGCCAAATAGATAGTCCAGAAGACTGGTTATAGAAATTAGTAACTTATGAGAACATTAGATATTAGTATGAGATTTCCACTTACAGCTTAAATGCAGTTGAGCTGTGTAGATTGGCTTTGAACTTCCCCTGTAGCACAGACTAGCAGGGAAATTCCATGAGACTGTGTCTCCATGATAGGTACTTGGGTTCAAACCTTGTAAGTCATTTAACTGGCTTCCAATCCAAATTGGCTTCCTCACTCAGTGATAGGAATTGAAGACTCCTCCATGTCTGCTGGCGATCTGATAGCGTGTTTCTTCTCATCACGGACTGTGTCACCTACTGTGGTTAACTAATAATTTGTCTATTGACCCATTAAATAAATAAATACAGAGAACAAGAAAGGAGTTTCTAGTGAGAAAATTCTGAAGATCAGCCGAAGCCCTGAACCATTTGCATAGTCAACAGTTAGAGTGTGCAGGTGGGACTTGGGGCTGGATTCCACAAGGACACATGCACTAGAAACGACAGCACCTGCTGTTCCTAGATGGCTGGTTGAGTGCTCATTCCCATCACCCACTAGTCAGAGAAATTTTACCATCCTCATGGCTTTTGGACCACAGAGAGAAGGGCCTCTCCGTTTATCACTGGTTAGAGACTGAGAACTGTTACCTGTCCTACCCAACTAGTCTTTAAAGCTAGTCTAAAGTGATTGAATTGGAATACTACTCAATGGCAAAAATAATAAGCTACCAATAAACAGTACTGTGTAAATAACTCAAAAAGTAATTATATCAAGTAGGGAAAACCAAACATAAAAGGGTACTCGATGTCTGATTCCACTGATCTAAAAATTGGTGGAGATTTGACATCAAGGTTAATTTAAGTCATCATTAGCTTCAAAAAACAGAAATATCAAGAATCATAATTGCAGAGTTGGGGGAGGGTCAACTAAAATTAAGTGCACTAAAATTATTTAACAAAACCTGTCACTTTATAAACTAATCAAAAAGTGAAAAGGAAGACTGTCCACATTGAAGAGTGAGGAGTAACAAAATTTAAAGACTGAAAATAGGTACAGTCCAAGAAGTAAGAATAAATCAAGATCAGTGTGGCTGAGTACTTTGCTCTAGTGTATTCAAAGACTAGTAGACATGGAGAAAAAAAAGAGTGGAGCTGAACTAAATTTGGAGGTTTCCAGAAGAGCATGCCTGAGAGTGAGAGAAATTCTAATCAGAGAGCAAGGCATGTGTCTTAGGGTTTCTATTGCTGCTATGAAATACCCTGACAAAAACAAGTTGGGGGAAAAGGGGCTTATTTCACTTAGAGGTTTATATCACTGTTCATCATTAAAGGAAGTTAGGACAGGAACTTAGACAGGGCAGGGACCAGGAGGCAGGAGCTGATGCAGAGGCCATGGAGGAGTGCTGCTTACTGGCTTGCTTCCCATGACTTGCTCAACCTGGTTTCTTATAGAACCCAGGACCACCAGCCCAGGGATGACATCATCCACAATGGGCTGGGTTCTCCACATCATTCACTAATTAGAAAATGCTCCAGAGGTTTGCCCACAGCCTCTATTTTATGGAGACATTTTCTCAACTGGAGTTTCTTCCTCTCAGATGACTTTAGCTTGTGTCATGTTGACATAAAACTAGGCAGCATGGGATGTGAACTGAAGGCGAGGTGGTCAAGGTTTGATAGGAATGAAGAGCAATGACAAAGTGCTTGAAAGCTGATTACCATGATGGCTTGCTTATCTAAGTCACTGTCAACTTTATAAAAGGACAGTGAAAGCTGTCCTTGTATCATAAGTACTGTACAATAGACAGTAATTACTAATACACTTCTGTAGTCAAAAAATTATTGGAACTTGATACCAGAGAAACTGAGCAGGGAAGTATTTGTCAGGAAGAGCAATACTGCACGGAGGAAAAGGAAGGTGCAGAGGCTGGGGTATCAAGCTTGGTACTCCAGTGGATCTTGGAACAGAGATGTCAAGGTATTAAGAGGCAGGAGTGTTCTAGACAATTTGTGTGGACAACAAAATCACTAAGGATGGTGACAGTCAAGGAGGGAGTGACCAACTATGATCTACTCAAAGTCACCCTAAACACATGCCAAGAGGATCCCAGTATTTAAAGAAATGTGAAATAAAATTACAGTGACAAATCTTATGAGATCAAAAGCCTCAAAAAATGAAACTTCCTGCAAAGTGAGGGTGAACAAACACATGTTTAATAGAGTTACCAGTGTGGAGAACTTGTCAGCACAGGACCCACAGACAAGGATGGAATCTCCACTTGAAAGGGCTACTGGTGGCAGAGCCTTGGAGCAATCTAGATTTCCCTGGAAGCAGAAAGATGAAGGGAACGTTCAGAAGAAAGGGTGAGCATGTTTCAATGGCACCAGGCTGTGGCTTTCAAGAGATGTCGACAAAGTTGTTTATAAAGAAACCCTGTATGTTTGAAAGGCTATAAGTAAATTTTGTCTTGTAAACTGTGCACTAAGGCAGATGTTTATGTGTAGATAATGTTTGTGGTTGACATCCCATTTCAATTAAAGCATTTTCTATGGAGTCAGTATAATGGACAAATAACAAAGATCTCTTTTATGTCCTCTAATTATGTGGATAGCTAATGTCTCTAACCTAGCAAAGTTGACTCAGGTTAAGATCCATACACAAACAACTAGCTAAGAAACAGAAGCTTTGTTACAAGCACAACATAATTAGTTATCACACAGATAGAGAACACCATTACCTATGGCTAGCAGGAAAGTTGATTTGCATTGTTTTCTGCTTGTCAGATAAATTCGGATTCTGATGTTGAGATTTCTCAATACATAAAATAAGAATGCTCAGCATGCTTGACTAAAAGATATAATTCCTTCCCAGAGGATCCCAGCTCCCCATCATCTCATTTTGCACAATACAATGTACTGTGCAGGTGCAAAGGAAGTAGGAGGGTGGAGTTAGGACCCAGTCTCCTTTGCCAAGACACTGCTTCCTTGACTTTTTCCTGAGATTTAAGGGGGATAAGGGAAGAGGCCAGTGCCAGGAGCTAGTTCCTACAGCAATAGCCCCTCAATCAAATGGGTAGCCTGAAGAAGGGAAAGCTGAGGCTCAGCTGAAGCCACAGGATGGTAAAACCCACTCTCAGGCAAGCCAGAGAGGTAAAGAACATCAATATTGTCATTCTATACAACTGAATTCACAGAGGGGTGGTTTCCTAGTCTTGAAGAATCACAGCTTTTTGCCGTATGCATGCTCAAAACAAACAAACAAACAAACACCTCCTAAAATCCTTGTACTACACATACCCTGGACAAAAAAAAAGCTTACTCTACTCTTGATTTCTCAATTATTCATCCTTTGTTCAAGTAAAAGACCTAAACCTTTCACTCATCATACTGCCAAACTTTTAACGTGACTAAATTAAACCAGCATATGAAAATTTAAAGCTTTATTATTGCAAACATATGCTCTTCTATGAAACTTTAAAGAAGATGGAATTTCAGAATGCATCCTTCTCTTCTATAATGGCTTCTGTGTTTTGCTGTTTTGCAGAGAGAAAAGAACTCTGAAGCCTGATAATAAAAAGATGATCTAATTTTTATACTTTCAGAGTAACTTTGTATGCTAGAAGTTGATACCTTTTTCTTCCCACCTACACAGGATTTCTCTATGTAGCCCTGGGTGTCTTAGAACTCACTCTGTAGACTATGCTGGCCTCAAACTCAGAGATCTCTCTGTCTTTGCCTTTGAAGGCATGGACTACCACTGCCAGGCTAGAAGTTGATTTTTTTTCATGAAGATACATAAGTTCATTCCTTTAGTTCTAAGGATAAACTAAGAAAATAGACTATTTTTCTGTCATTCAAACACCGTGATTTATTCTTGTTTCTCATGAAAACTTACAACTCTTGCTTGAGTGACAGTGTTTGAAATATGTATGTTACACAAAGTATCTATCAAGGCTTTTAAAATAAATATGTATGTAATTAACTTGTCATTTATATCACCATATCTACATAGTGATGACTGAAGATCAAAACATCCTTAAAAAGTCTTCCAAGGTAAGCCTTATCCTTTCATCAGCACTGACCACTGTAACAAGTTAAGGCAAGCTTACATAACATCGAGGTAATATGAAAACATGACATTGTTAACTTTTCCTCTTTGTTGGTATGTGTTCCTTTCAAGGGAAAATATTTGATGGGCTTAACAGGGTGATTTCTTAACCCCCAAATTTTTTTCAACATTGTCTTTTGATTATTAGGAAAAGTAGACCTATTTGCTGTTGAGAATGTTTTATTTGTATTACAAAAGGAATTTTCTTTATTTTTTTAATAGACAATAAATATAGTTACTTTTCTTCTGAAACACTGTAGCTAGGAGCATTAAATTTTGTGTTGATCCATCTTCCTCCTGATAATCCATCGCATATGCTCTAAATCCTTGCTTCCTGTTCATCAGTAGATTCCCATCTAGCTCAGGGATGAAGAACTTGTTCTCACAGTGGTCCTCAAGCCTTGCCTGGCTCATGTCCATTCCTGAGCACCTGCTTCTTGTCACCTTCACAAACCCCCTTTACCCCATCATCCTACTCATCCTCTCAGGAGCTGCTGAAGGTCTTGCTCTCCTCAAACATGCAGAACACCCAAGACCTTTAAAGTTGCTCCCCTCGTGATCGGGGATGCTTTTCCTTCAGCTAGCCATGGATGGTTCCTTTACTTTCTTCAAGCCTTTGTTTCAGAAAAGCCCCTGAAACCACTTTGATGCACAACTTCTCTCAAAACTCTCTTTCCATCTTATTTTTTTATTTCACCCGTTTACCACCAGACATACTGCATGTGGATCTGTACATTTGTCTTTCATAGCACTAACATGTAATTCTCGCTTATATCTACAACATTCTACTCATTGATTATGGGTGGAATAGAAACTCCTATTTAAAATGAATAGAAGGAAATCTTTTTCTGTCTAAATCCACTTCTGCCCCAAAACGCTTCAGAGTTTTGAATATTCTTTTTCAGTTACTGTGCCCCGGACACATGGAAGGAATATTTAGAGTTATGAATAATCTATGAAGGTATAATTACAAATACCCAAGGTTAAGTCAGTAAGGCATAGGTTTGGCTTTGTTTAGTCTTTAATATGCTGTTTGCCTTTTTGAAAGCAGTATGATGAATTTTTGAAAAATAAAAATCAGAATAAGCACATAATTACTAAATAAAACATGAAGATATTTATGCCATCATTAAGAAACTTCTTTTTGTAGGTAACCCAGACCCAGAAAGACAAATGCCTCATGTTCTTTCTCCTATATAGGTACTAGCTTTGAGTCGTTAGATATTTGTTTTTATATTGAAATGCCCATAGAAGTCAGGAACTAGTAAGGGACTATGGCCATGGGGAGCTTTAAGGGAGTGGGGAATAAGGGAGCGAGAAGGGTTATATGAGCTGGGAGGGAAGAGTATGAGTGGGCATAGCACAAAAGGCCTCCAAAACAGCCTTATGCTGTTGCGGGGTGGGGTGGGGGTGCCCTGCAGGTATTACAACTGGCAAGGAAAGGAATTTTGAAGTGTCGAGAACAAAATAAATCTCAGTACAGCTAAACAAAAACTCAGTCAGGCTGGGTCAAAATTTCCAGAGAGTCTGATTCCATGTTTTAATTTTCTTTCACATTTAAACATGGTAAAACTTTGCGGGGGTTGGGGGGAGTCTCTGTGTCTCATCACCAAGCTTCAGAGATGGCTATATCAAAATCCCCTTGCAAAATACCCCACTATAGCAAAGTACCTGAGACCTCTATCCTAAGAACCAGTTCTGTTGACTTGCAAACAGTGTTCGGGGCTAGGACCTAGAAAGGAAGGATTTGTAAAAAGCAGAAGGATGGATTCTACTGATGGAGGATGCAAAGTCCATGGACCTCTTTCAAAAGGATGAGTTCTGTTCACTGAGAAACAATGCCCACGATTAGGCCTAAACAATGCTCAGGATTTTTCAGAAATTCAGGTGGAATTTCTACTCCTACTAGAACAGCAAAGGATCACCAAGTTGTTAGACCACTTTCTCTCCGGCATTCCAGGTGACCAGGCATCATTCTTCCTTCATCTGAAGAAAGTATGCCCAAATGTTTAACAAGTCGGGTTCCTCCAGTGCTTTCTTTAAGCTGTACCTTCTACATTATGGAAACCCAGTACCAGTACCATAGATGCTTCCTAAACCATACACACACACACACACACACACACACACACACACACACACACACACACACACACACACACACACTCATATATCAACTGTTATTGCCTTGTAATGGAGGAACAATATCCCTCCCAGATACCAACAGTCTCTCAAACAAAATGTCCAGTTTCAGGTATGGGTTACCTCTTTTTATATTGTTTGTGGGACCCCAGTAAGTGGGGTCCAACAGCCTGCCAAACATCACAGGCTGTATTACCCTCCAGGACTTCACAGTAACACCCTTGCTAAAGACACCACACATGTGGGACATGAAGAAACCAAGCTGGCACTGACCTGGAAGCTTCATCCCTGTTGATTAGCTTTCATAATGATAACAGATCTCTGCTTGCTAGTAATCAACAGTCTTAACACATGTCAGAACCCTGTGAATCATAGTGACAAGCAGTCTGGTAAGTCATGTCCACTGGTACAACAGTGCTACACAAGAATTTTCCTCCTTGATAGTCCACATTTTCACCAGAAAGCATCCAAATATCAGTATTTTTACTTTATGCGGTTGACACTTGATAGTCATGGGCTGACTAAAACCTTTCTTCCAATCTAAAACTTTTATTTGCTTGACCTCATGATGCTGTTCTTCTGTTGCTACCTCTATTTTCTTTTTCTGTAGTATTAGTTGTTGTGTGGTAAGTGCTCCCAAAATGTTTTCTATCTCTATTAACGACTTTACGCTTTTGTGTTTTTAATCTCTTTATCTCTCTGCAATGTTATGCCAGAATGCATCTGTATTTCCTTCTTGTTCACTTACTGTCTCTATCCCTGGAACCAATCCATAAATTCTCTGCTTTCGCTTTCATTTCAATGACTATATTATTTGTAGTAGTTTATTTATTCTTTCTTTGTCTGTTCTCTTTACTATTATCTTATATATTCTCCTATTTCTTCAGTGGTTTGTATCTTATATTTTGTTGGTGATCCTTAACGAACATACTGGAAATTGACTTTCATATTTCTCTATTTACTTTACTTTTACATATACCAAGTTTATTACACAGCAATTGCTCCTAAATTCTCCCAGCTCATCATTTCCCCCTTCCATTTCCTCCTTCCAAACCACCCTATGTACAGTTCCTCTATTTATAACACAAAAATAAAAGGTCTGTGGTTCATTCAATCCACTACATTCAATCCAAATATTTCTATTGAATTTAATGATAGCATATTTACTTTTATTTGTTGAAAATATGGGCTTCGTGATTCCTTACTTTCTAAGCATTGAATGTCCTTTGTATAATATCCCAGGAGACCAGAATGTGCTTTGAGAACTTACTACAAAAGATTAGCAATCTTTCATTCAGTGGATACGTTTCTTCCTTCAAATGTTCACGTGACTGATAGCTTATCATTGTCTATTGTATGTGACAAATGAACACGTCAGAAAAGGAATTATAGATGTGAGGGAACCAGAGATAACCCTAGGAGCATTTCCCATGCCCCACCCCTGGATAATATTCAGAATGTAACCAGGAGGAAAACTACGTCATGACAATTAAAGATTTATTTTCAGAGTAGTTAGTCTCAGAATTATTGGGCTTTTAAATATTGTAAGATTTACTGTACTTTAGCTAGAATGCATTCAGAGTGTGTGCAGCACGAGAGGTTGTTGTTACTCTTCTAACACTGTGGGAACTGCAAGCGTGAAGACATTCGCTTTGGAAATCCCAGGGAGCATGGGTGGAGAGTCCTCTGATGGGGTCCACAAGTTACAGTGCTTGAGACACTTTTCCTGCACAGTCAGAAGCTGACTTCTCTCACCTAGAGCGACTTCACATACACTTTTCTAAAGTGTCTTCTGTTTCTCTGAAGTTGACGGCTTACATCTCGCACAGCGTGTGAACCAACTTTTTCTCTAAACAAAATTTCAAGTTGTTAAACAGCTGTCATTACTGCACAGATTTTTTTTTTAGTCAACAAAACCATGGGAAAGAAATAGCTCATGGGATGAAATAGGAGAGCCAAAATTCCCTACAACTGAGACTTGATTAAATTAGGAAAATTTCATTGCGTTCAGTGAGCTCCAACTTCAAATGTTCATAAGAAAAAGCAAAGAGAAAAGTCTCCAAATGCCCAAAGTTCTGGGCATGTAATGCTCACCAGGGAGACAGTTATGGAACTCATACTAAAGGAACCAGAAAAGAGGAAGCCTGTAATTTTAGGTCCTCTAAACATAAGGGCTGCTCCACAGTGTTAGGGACAGAGGAATACTCAAAGCTATTTTTTCAATTAGTATACAAAGTGCTGGATTTTATGATGCCATCTTCAGACACGCATGCTCCTCCCTCACTCCCCACCCCGTCCTCCTGTTCCTTCACTGTGCCCTTCCACACTCAGTAGCTTCCTTTCCTTTTTCTCATCACATGTGTTCTGTTTCTTTCCTCCATCCAAACACACCCCCATTCCTGTGGTTTATAGTCTACTTCCCACAATATATATAATGAAAATGTAAAGGCTAGGATCTACAAATGAGCGATGACATACCCTTCTATCTGAATCTACCATACCTCACTTGATATAAAATAATTTCCAGATCCATCCATTTTCCTACAAATTTCATAAGTTCATTTTTCTTTATTTCTGAGCACAATTTGTTTGTATGTTCTGCAATTTCACTCTTCCTTTTCTGTTGATGAACATTTACAATAGTTTCATTTTCTTGTTCTTGTGAATAAATCAATCATTAACACAGATGCACAGTACCTCTGTATAGGATAGAGAGTCCTTTGATTATATGCTCAAGGGTGCTATAGCTGGCCTCACCAGCATTTGTTATTGTTTACGTGATGATAGGCATTCCTGCTAGGACTAGATAAAATCTCAAAATAGCTTTAATTTTCAAAACTACTTTTTGTGACATATAATAAATAATAAAACAATTGCTTGGAAAAAAACTGTGGGAAGGGAGGCAGCTAAGGGTGATAAGCAAACTCTCTTCCTCTCTCCTTCTCTCCCTGGTTCCCCTAATGTCACTGTCCAAGCACTACCTATACAAAAACAGAAAGGCTGTTCACTTCGTGTTGTATGGGCTCCTACTGTCCTTACGTAATGAGAGACACAAGAATGCAAGGCGTTAGACTGAGATGTTCAAGGTTTCAGAAGCAGTTTAGGACAAAGATTCCCAACGTGGGCCACCTAAAACATGTTCTTTAGGAAGTTAAAACAGAATTGGTCCAACCAGAGGGGGTGTGAGCCTCCATCAAGGGCAGCTGAGTGCAGGAGGGAAGGTTCCCAACCCTATATGGCTCTAACCGATAAAATTGCCTTTGAAATCAAGTGTATATTTTCACAAATATTCACATGTACCAACTATAGCCAGACCATGGAAAGAAAAGTAGATAACATATTTATTTTGGGAGATAAATAGATGAATATTACCACTAGATGAAAACTGAAATGTTCCTCTAACTGAACGGGGGGATAGTTTTCAAATAAACTTAGTGATTCAAAAATATTTTCATAGATGTGATGCTTAGATGAAATGATTTCTGGTGAACACAGATTTTAAAAGATTATCTGCACTCTTGGCTACTTGGATGAAATCTTTGTCCTAAATGAGCAACTACTTAGAAGGCACTCAAACCAAACATCCATGAATGTTCCTTGGTATCTGCAGTCCACAGATAATTGTAAAATTATTTATGTGTTTTAGTCTCCCTTCTTTTTATAATGAAATGGTGGAGATTGAGTAACTTCATCTGGCTTGTGGTTTTAGGGGCTGAGAAGTGTGGAACCACCATCTGCCAGACATCTGGCTAGTGCCTTTTGGCTGGATCCTACAATGACAGGGACATCACATGGTGAAATAGAATATGCATATGTCATTAAGACTGATTGTCTTTCTTGGGAAACTACCAGTCCACCATGAAGCTGAGGCCTGACAATTTTATCTAATCCCAATTACTTCTCGCAGAACGTACCTCAAAATATCCTCAGCATACCAATTTGTAATTCAGTTTCCAACATGAAGCTGATAGGACACGCTGAAACCATAATGATGTAAAATAATTATTATAGCTTGGAATTTACTAATTAGAAAGTTTGTGATCCTATTTAAATAGTCAAGGATGGGGGACCGTCAAAGCAGAGCATGAAAACCTTTCAGAGAATTGTGTTTCACTGTGTATCACTTGCCATGCTTAATTAATTGTTATTCTTTTTGAGGACCTGCTCAAGGCACCAAGTCAGGGAGCATAGAATAGGCTGTATCAATAACCAGAGCACTGCTTGCAAGGCTCCGAGATTCCCCGTGTTTATTCTATGTGAGGCAAACAAAGCTCAAATGAATTTGCTGGGTGGGGATATAGATCAGTGGTAGGGCAATTGCTTAATATGTGAAGCCCTAGGTTTCTACCCTAGAATACACACACACACACACACACACACACACACACACACACACACACACACACACAGAGAGAGAGAGAGAGAGAGAGAGACAGAGACAGAGACAGAGACAGAGACAGAAGCAAAGGGCAATATTATACTATGTACTAGAGCTATCTAGCCTATTGAACATGTAGCCAAGCTACAAGGCACACTGTAGGGTACTGTTTCCTCTTGTGATTGTGTAACTTAAGGGAAGCTGAGTTTCTCTACCAATCATCATAAAGCACAGAACTAACCTGAGAAAAGTTCAAATTTAGAGTGTGATTCTATTGAGGGAAATGGGTTTGACACCATTATAGTTGACACACTGAAAGAGGAATTGTCCTGAGTCAAGGACTGCCTGCATGTTGAGCATAGTGTCAGGCAGTGGCGAAGTAGAGCACTCAACCCCTGACCTGCACACCTGTGCTAAGAGGATCCTGGGAAGGCTCCTACAGGACAGGCAGGCCATGGCCGTGAGCAAGTTCAGCCTCAGACTAACACCCACTGGGACAAGCAATGGGTGACTGATGGTAATTAAGTCCCCTGTAACCCCTTTTCCTGTTGGGTTCTCAGAAACAATCCAGGACCCCACAAAGAGAATCTAAATTGACCTTTGTAGTTTTGCCCTCTGGTATAATTAATTAGCAGATTCTCAATCATAATGCAGATGAATGCAGGGAAAAGCTGTTTACATAATGAAATGTGGTGCACTGTGGGAACAGCTTCTTCACTTCCTGTATAATGGATGTAGCTTTAAGAAAACAAATGTTTCAGAATTAGGTGTATATAGAGGAAAGATGTTTCTCTTGATCTCTCTGTCTCTGTCTTTATCTGTGTCTCTGTCTTGCTTTCCCTTTGGGGACTTTCTGTACAACAGATAGACAAAGTGAGATGGGCAGGTTATTTTCAGAAATAAGAGATAAAGAGATGAAGTCAGGGACTCATCATGGAGGGAACATTGGGAGGATGAATGAAAGCATTGTGGGAAAGATAGGATGTGATGGTTTCCATGTAAGTTGGAATTGGAGAAGAGACAGATTGAGTTGTGCTTGGTTGTGCAACTCTCCTGCTTCTGTCTCATGCTGGGGTGTAATTCATTGAACAAGATGGACGACGTTCTAGTGGAAGTCTTGTGCGTTTCTTCAATACAAAACATGAAAGTAAATGCATGGGTTTATAAGTAATCAGCCAACCAGTGGAAAGTGTGTGTGTGTGTGTGTGTGTGTGTGTGTGTGTGTGTGTAGATAAAGAGGATATAATTAAGAAATTAAGAGTCAGCCGGGCAGTGGTGGCGCACGCCTTTAATCCCAGCACTCGGGAGGCAGGCGGATCTCTGTGAGTTCAAGGCCAGCCTGGGCTACCAAGTGAGTTCCAGGAAAGGCGCAAAGCTACACAGAGAAACCCTGTCTCGAAAAACCAAAAAAAAAAAAAAAGAAAGAAAGAAAGAAAGAAATTAAGAGTCACATGATGTTAGTACAGTTCATGACTGGTACTACTAAAATATCAAGAAAAAGAATGGTGTTTGTGCTTAAGGTTTAAAGTATGACTTGAGAAATAAACTCCAAACCTCCAAGAAGATTAATTATGAATTGTAGATTAATTGTAAAGTTTAATGGAAAACTATTCTCTCCTCAGAATGAACCCAGCAACGAGAATGTCAAAAGAGGACAATCGCCATAGAGCAAAAGGGAAGATGGAGAGTGGTTATGAAGATTTCACACAAGGCAGCACCAGCCTCAGACTGCACAGGCTTCTGCTTCACTGCCAACCAGCACCTCACAGCTGGAGAATCCGGAAGCACCTAAATCCTTCCAGACCAGGGGTGGAAAGCAAGAGATAAATTGAATTTTTGTTTAAGTGAGCAAATGACTTTTTCTACCATCTAATAGATTTGACCAGGAAAGAGATGAGAAAGAGAGTGTATGTGGTATGGGGGGGGGGAGGGGAGGAAGATGATGAAGAGGAAGAGAAGGAAGAAAAGAAGAGAAGGAGGAAGAGAGAGGAGGAGGGAGGGAGGCAGGTAAAGAAACATTAAAGTCCAGTCTGATTTACAATACCTATGTAAATATTATTGCATATTAATTGATTGTTAGGTCAATGAATAATAAGCAGAATTCAATAACACATTTGAAAAGAGAAAATTATACAACATGACCAAATAAAATTTATTCTAAGAACTGAACAGTGGCTAAAGGTTAGAAAGTCCATTAATGAAAACCAGCACACCAGCAGAATTAAAGTAAAAGAAATTTAAGTAGCATATCATATACATACATACATGCATGTGTGTATATATATACATATATATGTATGTATATGATATATATATATATACATGCACATACATATATGCAAGGTGTTTGACAAAATACAGTACCAATAGTTATTTTTTCTTTTTTGCTTTCAGATGTTTTTTATTTTTATCAAAATAAAACATATACACAATTTTAGAAGTTTGATAATTTTACATGGATTAAATGAAAAATAGCAAACTACACTCTCATTAGAGTTTCTGCCTTCCCAACCACCTCACTCACACTCAACTGTTTTTTCCCTTTTATTGACAATAGATTCTTTCATCATACAATATATTCTGATTATGTTTTCCCTCTCTCTACTCCTCCCAGATCCTCCCCACTGCCCATCCCTCCCAGATCCACTCACTCCCTTTCTATGTCTCATTAAAAAAAGAACAGGCTTCTAAGAGATAACAACAAAATAAAATATAGTAAGATGAAGGAAAAACCATCAGATCAAAGTTTGACATGGCAACCCAACTGAAGGAAAAGAGCTCCAGAAACGGGCAACAGAGTCAGAGACCTACTCATTTGCACAGTCAGGAATCCCATAAAAACAGTAAACTAAAAGCAGTAATATATACATAGAGGACCTGGTGTAGACCCATGTTGGCCCTGTGTTTGCTGCTTCATTTTCTGTGAGTCCATAGACACCTTGCTTAGTTGACTCAGAGGGCTTTATTCTCCTGGTGTCCTCCATCCCCTCTGGCTCTTATACTCTTTCCTGACTCCTCTTCTGTGGGATTCCCTGAGCTCTGAGGGGGAGGATTTGATGGAGTCCTCCCATTTAGAGCTGTGTGTTCCAAGGGCAGCCTCTCTGAGTAATGTCTGGCTGTGGATCTCTGCATCTGTCCCCATCTGCTGCAGGAGGAAGCTTATCTTATAATGACTGAATAAGGCACTGCTCTGAGTATAATATAATATCATTAGGAGTCATTTTATTGATTATTTATATATATATATATATATATTATACACATATATTTATTAACTAAAAGTGTTCTGTTTTATCCAAGGTCTGTGGGCTATCTAGTCTCTGGTTCTTTATTACCCAGGCAGTGTCAGGTATGGGTTCTGTCTCATGGTTTGGGCCTTAAGTCAGAACAGATATTTGTTGGCTACTCACACAAATTCTGGACTTGGGGTGGGTGGGAACTGGAACAGGAAAATTAAGTGGAGGGGGGACATAGGGCAGAGGGAGATAATGTGGTGGGGGAGAGATCAGAAATTGAAGGGCATTTGAGGTATGATATAGAAACTTACTATAATGGAAACTTCCTAAAATATGTGAAGGTGATCCTAATGAGGTCTCTTATTAATGGGGGACACAGAATCTCAACTAGGCATCTCTTGTTACTAAATGAGGCTTCCAGTAGTGGGACTGGGTAGCATTCAGTTGAGTTGTTGGACAAGCAGGTCCCATGGAAATCTCCAAACAACCCAGGCTGTTGCCAAGACAATGAGTTGCTCTCTGCCAACTGACAATAAGGTTCCGACCCCCCTTCTCTGCAAACATTTGTATGCAGAATTAAAAAACAGTAAAAAAAAACTTTTAAAAAATAAGTTAGGACTGAACATGTAATTTCATTTGTAACTACTGAGGATGCAGAAAAAGAATAATTGAGATGAGCAATATCTACAGTCATTATTTATGAATTTATCCTCTGATCGTGAAAGAACAAAACTGGGAACAAAACAAAGCAAAGTACAAAAATATTTATACTCAGAGAAATTTTAATGCCACAACATGTCAAAAGCAAAATGTTATCTGGAAAAAAAAAAAACCTTAATTATTAGCGGCTGGTGAAATAAAATGTGGTAAACTCAAGCAATTATTATATAGCTCTAAAGAGGGTGAGGATTTTTAAATGTGGCTTTATAAAGGAAAGAAAATGAAGTAAAGAATGTCCTATAAAGTACAACAGAATAGTCTAAGGATATATTATCACACACTAAATAAATAAATGGAAAAATAAAATAAATACAATATAATAAAATGTCCACAAATAATTACTCGTATTAACTTATTAATAAAACCCCAGTTCGCCTGCCCCTTCTCTATTAAATTTTCCCCTAATTCTTCTGTGCTTTGCACATTACTCTGAAATGCTTGTCCTCTTGGAATTCTTTTATAGAGTATGGCCTCTTGTTAGGAACATCAAAATTGCACAACTTTCGTTTGCAATAAGCAAACTCTAACAACATTTCTAGAATTGAACACTGTGTGTTAGGAAAATTCTTCTGTAAATAAACTTCAGTTTCACAAGTGATTTAGAACAAAAAGCATCAAAGATATTGTTAGTGTTAGATCCCAATACGTCCTTGTTATGATACCACAAATCCTCATAGCATGCTGCTTCTTTACTTTGCACAAACATTCAAAGAAAGGAGAACAAGCAATCTCTGCATTCAAAGACAGGATAATCATTCTCTCTGTGAAAGCAAATTTCACAGGCAATAGTGTGCACCAAAGACATCAGATTGATACTTGGGCTAACGGAAAGGCAAAGCCTTGGATATTGCCATGGCTCCATTGGGGCTCAGAGCACGGTGACCCAAGTCTGATCTTCTGGCATGCTGAATATTTTGAAGTGAAAGAAATAAGGGTCTCCAAAACAAGGTGTCTGCTTCATCTTCTCCTACCCTCATTTCTTCTTCCCTGTTCTTCTCTTAAGTGAGTCATAGAAACCAGAGCTCTCCCTAAAAACAAGCTGGATGACACAGAATGCCACCCTTAGACCTCTTTTCCTTTCTGAAGGCCTTCACATGACATGTACCTTGCCCTATATCTGGAAAGGGATGCTATGCAGGGATTGAGAAGACTCTGAACTTGCTGAGCCCTCCTCGTAGACAGATATTATCCATAGACCATAACTATGCTGGTTAGTTTCAATTATCAACTTGACACAACCCAGAGTCACCTGTGGAGAGAGTCTCAGTTGAGGAACTACCCGGATCAGAAGCCTGTGGCCCTGGCTGAAGGACTGTGTTAACTGTTAATTGATATGGGAGGTGCTAGTCCTCTGTAGATGGCACCATCCCTAGAAAGGTAGGCCTGAGCTGTAAAAGGAAGCTAGTTGTACATGAGTCTAAAAGCAATCCAGAAAGCAGGATCCTTTTGTGGTGCCTGCCTCCAGATTCCTGCTTGTGTTTCTGCTCTGACACCCTCAAAGACGGACTGTCGCTTGTTAGCTGAAACAAACTTTTCCTCTGTTTTGTCACAGCAAGGGAGAGGTCGCTAGATAGTGTCCTTTTGTCCAGCCACATTTCTAGAGTAATCCAGTTTTCATGGAACATAAGGGTAAAAATAGTTTCCCCTACATCACTTTCTCATTTTAGAAAGCTCCCATGTTATATAAAATTTTGTAAAATAATAATAGCTGAGTGTGGTAGCGAATGCCTTTAATCCCAGCACTCGGGAGGCAGAGGCAGGCAGATCTCTGTGAGTTTGAGGCCAGCCTGGTCTACAAAGTGAGTTCCAGGACAGCCAGAACTGTTACACACAAAAACTTTGTCTTGAAAAACCAAAAATAAATAAATTAATTAATATAATAAATAAACAATTTTTTTTAAAATGTCACTTTTCTGTTGCTAACTTGTCTTCTGTGTTGGAGTTACACTGGTGGTGAATGGAGCCATAGGGATGACCTTTTCCCCCTATATCCCTGTGACCTCACACCATGGCTGGCATATTTTGAGGAAATGATTTTGGATGACTGAATGAATGTCATCTCAAGGACAGCAATTGATATATCTTTTCTACTAGGTAAACCTCTCCTGCTAAATACATCTGGTTATACATTGAAAGTCTCATTAAATCACCTCTGCAGAGAAATTTCTTTCTTCTTTTAAGACTAAATAAATGATAAGAACTGACTGCCAATCTTCCTTCCTGAGTTTCATCTAAATCATGTATAAGTAAGGGGGCAGACAGCAGTCTCCATTTGGAAGAAGTGAAGCAATGAAGAGTTGGAGTAATATTTTAACTATATAGAACTGTAATTACATGATTACATATAAATCTAGTATATAATACAATCCATGTGCAATACAACTTAACCATGGCTTTAATATATTCACAGATATATGAAGAAACTATCATCATAATCAGTCTTAGAACATTTACATTATCCTAAAGAGCATTTTTAAATTGCTCTTGAAAGACAGCATCATGTGAAAATAGTAAGCATTTTTTTTTTATAATTGGTCTTGATCTATCTGACTGGATTAAGAGATGACTAGGACAGGTGAAATTCGCCTCTGTGTTTCTATATTTACAGAGAGAAAGTATATGGGTACAGTAACTGGAGAAAAGACCTGCCATAAGTGCACATGACACACTATCCATGGGCCTGCATGGAAGGAAGGTGACAGAAAACAGTTTGGGTGCAAGCTCTCCTCGTATGAGTGTGGTTTTCCATCTACCATTGACTTCAGACGCAGCTTCTTCAGCCTTCCAGCATGTCAATACTGCTGACTAACTAGGGACATTGTGGGCCTTTAACAGTGGACTGAGCTTGCTGGGGCATTCAGCTTCTTGGACTGAGCAACAATCACATTCTTGGCCTCTCCAGCTTGTGGATGACTATTATTAGGCTGCCCAGACCTTATCATGCAAGCCAATCAAATTCACCCCATTTACCTTGTATATATATATATATTCTACTGGCTTCCATTCCTAAGTAAACCCCTGACTAGAAAAACAAGTAGAAGACCAGGAGGGGTGAGGTGATGTTTCTACTTAATTTCTTCCATCTGAAATCTTTCTTTTTTTCTTAGTAGTCTTGGGCTCACAGGCATGAAGTTTTTGACAAAACACTCAGGACTAAGGAGCTCATCAAACTCCAGACATGGGAAGATTGGTACATGCCCAGAGCATGGCCCTGAGGCAGCAGTGTTTACTGCAGACAGTAACAAACATGACAAGTAATGTGCCATCCTGACATTGTCACTACTGGCCACTGAAAATGCTGGCTGAGCATCAACCTCAAGACCAATTCCCACAGGTCCACTGCCAAAATATTTGAATAAACCCAAGCAAGTTTATAATTCTTGTTGTGGCTGAAAAAAATATCTCTTTCTCTTGGCAGTCTGAATAGACTTTGGAGCATTTGAGGATGGACTGTCACTTGCTGTGCCTCAAACTTATCTTGACTGAAATGGAATTCATTTAGCATGCAATGAGCGCACCCATTGCTGCTGGCATACTCAAAGAACTGTGAAGCCATCCCTGCCATTTTAGAACACTTTGTTGTGTAACTGTTTCCTGAGATTGAAACATTCCATTCTGCAGGGTAACTCTTTAAACAAGGGGGAAAGCAACTCCAACAGTTTCAGGAACTCCCTGAAACTAATCAAATTCATTGGGTTCCTCCCTTCCAAAATAAGTAATAAAGCTGCTGAGAGTCAGTCTTAGAGAAGCCAAGGTGGAAAGAAGACTCTCAGATCAGACCAACTGCCTGGAAGAATGCAGCTAAGCAGCCTAGAAGAGATTTAGACCAACTGAATCACCTGAAAGGGACACTCCAACCTGTTGAGCGGCCTGTAGGTTGGGCAGTAAGCCCCAGGTTCCCAGCTTTAGTGAACTGTCATCTATCCTGGAGTAGGCTTTGGTGATGCAGCTGTCTGTAAGGCATTTATAAACCTTTAAACAATCCATATTCCTGTAAATAATCCCAGTAAAACTCACTGGTTTACCAAGTTAAACTTTGGTATTATCCATACTTTGGTCTGTCATGGGATCCCAATGGGGGGTGGATAGACACATGTATAGCATCTCCTTAGTAAACATTTTGTGACACAACATAAGTGTATGACAACCTCTACCCCACAAAAACAAAACAAAACAAAAACTTGTATGGCATAGCCATTACTCTTGCTATTTATTTCTCCTCCTCTTTTTCTTTCTTTCTTAGTCTTCCTTCCTTCTTTCCTTCCCTCCCTATTTTTCTTTCTGCATATCTCTTTCTTTCAGTCCATCTTTCTTCATCTCTCTTTCTTTTCAGTGTGGGCCTATGCAATGTGTAGGAGAGAACTAAGTCTTACTATGACTGAAATGCCTGTGTTCCCTTGTGAGTTGCACAGGAATTTTCTGAGGTGTGAACCTGAACCTTAACATGAGAATCCCTGGTCTTCTGCAGGCAGCAGGACACCGGGGAGTCATGGGGCAAAACTCCTAAGGGCTGTGTATAGGCCTGGTACAGGAGGCTGGTGGCCTGGAGTGTGGCTCCCAGAAGGTATAGGTGGACCTAAGCAGTGTGGACCCAGGAAACCTTGAGCTTCCTGTGCAGTGTGCATAGGCAGCCCTAAGCAGGGGAAGCCTGTCTCTTACTGGCTGCAGGAGGCCATGCAAGTTGGGAATCTGAAGCAAACTACCTGAGACCTGTGGTCCTGTTTGATACATCACCAGTGACTAGAACCCTTCTTCATTTATGGACGGAGAAAATAACTACTGAAAGAATTTTGTGGTCAAGCAAATAAATAAATTGAAATGAAAAGGTGCTGTGAGATGTTCTGTATACTCTGAATGTGTTGCTCTGACTGGTTAATAAATAAAATGCTGATTGGCCAGTAGCCAGGCAGAAAGTATAGGTGGGACAAAGAGAGAGGAGAATTCCGTGAAGTGGAAGGCTGAGGCAGAGAGATGCTGCCAGCTGCTGCCATGAAAAGTAACATGTAAGATACTGGTAAGCCATGAGCCACATGGCAAGGTATAGATTTATAGAAATGGGTTAATTTAAGATGTAGGATCTAGCTAGCAAGAAGCCTGAGCCATTAGGCCCAACTGTTTAAATAATATAAGTATCTGTGTGTTTATTTGGATCTGAGTGGCTACGGCCTAGATGGGACTGGAGATAACCCCAACCAAAAAAAGGAGCATTAGAGGCCGGGTGGTGGTGGCGCATGCCTTTAATCCCAGCACTCGGGAGGCAGAGCCAGGCGGATCTCTGTGAGTTCAAGGCCAGCCTGGGCTACCAAGGGAGCTCCAGGAAAGGCACAAATCTACACAGAGAAACCCTGTCTCGAAAAACCAAAAAAAAAAAAAAGGAGCATTAGTAAAATTTCTGAACATATTAACTCCAAGAATACTTACTTAAAACTATTTTAATAATTCTAGGTCATTTTATTCTCCATGAACAAAAATAAATTTGATTCTGTGGACTTAGTATCAAACTTAGAGGAAAATAACTCAAACTCAGAAACCAGCTATCTGATGTCTCCTGCGTCTGTACAGTACAAATGGAAAATCCTAAAAAGCATTCAGTTATTATTAGCATCTTGAAGAATCATGGAAACATAAATTTCAACACCTTTGCATGTAGAACAATTATGATTCCACTGGTTTTACATCTCAGAATATTGTAAAGATTAAGTAAGCTTCTCAAGTTATGTTTCAACAATATGGAATCTTGCCCAAAGTAGGCAATCAGTCAATGATGACTTACTTTCTTTCAGTGTTTCTAAAGAGACTCATGGAAACATTGCTGAGGAATAGTTCTTTATTATTCAAAGAATGCTTCAAAGCAGAGCGCTGAGACCAAACCTTTTATCATTCTGCAGTGAGCCTGAACTGGGGTTTGAGTCGCTCTGTTAAAGATTGGAGTGGATGCCAAACTCTGTCCCTCTTGAATATGAATGAAAAATTTCACATTGTAATATTACTTTTAAAATATAAGATGTCAAATGGTCCTTTTTAATTTACCTATAGTGTGAATTACCATGATTTAGTTTTTTTTTTTGATTTTGAGATTACAATTTAGTTACAATATTTCTCCCTTTCCTCTCCTCCCTCCAAACCCTGCCATATATCCCTCCCCATTCTTCTTCAAAATTCATGGTTTATTCTTTCACTAATTGCTATTATATTCATGTATATATAAAATACAGATATAGTCCTATAACCTACCAGTCTGTATAAAGCTACTTGTATCTATGTTCGCAGGGCTGATGGTTTGGCACTGGACAACCAATTGATGTGTTTTTACCTAAGGATGGCCACCTCTCCCATGCCCAGCTTTTGTTAGTTGCCTCTGTAGATGTCCTTAAAGTCCCTTCATTTGCACGACCATTTCTCTATTTGTCATTAGTCAACTAACTGAGTAATAGAACACACTAAGGGGTGAAACCAATGTGAAGAACACAGCAATTCTTGCCATCCAACTGCTTTTACCAGTATTTTTCCAGGAATAATTCCCTAGGGGACCAGTTCATTTCCTCCAGTCCATACATTATTTGCATCCTATGTGTTCCTTCCGCATCGCCAACCCTTCTGTAACAGTTGTGTTTTTCCTGTGAGCTCCACCTCAGCACTCACAGAAACTGCACTTATTTGTTTTTGTAATTCCCTATTCAAAAAGTATTTGTTGCATTGGTGATTCTGACGTCTGTCTCTGCAGTTGTGTCTGCTCTGGATTTTCAGGGCTATGCTTTCCTTTTCTCCTGATGAGTCTTCCCAGTGTTTCTCCTCTTTCATAATTGGTCTCAGCTGACAGCTCCGCTCTCCAGATCACCTGTGGATCAGAAGCCTTGGAGGCATCCTGGAATCCCCTCTCTCCTCTCTGCAGGGTAACCATCCCTGGATCCCGGGGCTTGGTTTACAAGGCAGTTACTGCATCTACATCTTCACAACTCTCCAGTCCTGCTTGGCTCATCCTCTCAGTCTTCTGCTTGTTCATTCTACACAAATTGTTTATTTTTCAGTAACTGTTTGAAATATTGCTTGTCAAACAATTTAGCCCTTTATAATGCCATTTTGAAACTGGATCAACAAAAACAGATACCACTGGGGCAGGTTTTATTTCTAGCTCCTAATCAAACAATTTTCCTGAGTGAAACATTTTTACGTTATTTTCTAAAGTTTCTTTCAAGAACATAACTTGGGATAGAATACAGAGGTTTTCTTTAAAACACAAATTGTTCTAGCGTTAATATCTAGGCACAATTTCATGGTTACTTTCTTCTCCTAAGTTTCCTAGATATTATTTCATTTTAGAATGATTTAAAAATGAAGATGAGAACCACATGAAAGGCAGAATGACCACATAATAAATAGAACTTTGACCCAAACACTAGACAAGAACCATCCCGGGAAGTTGAAGAACAACCTCTGTAACAGCTAGCCTCCTCCAGGTCTTGCTCAATAAGTATCAGCTTCCTTTATTTTTGCTTGTGCTTTTAACTTAAGATAAACTGCAGAAACCAAATGTGTTTCCCAAACTAATTATATGGGGGTGTTCTACTTCTAATTGGCCCATGTCTACATTCCCCTTCCCAAAAACTTGCTGTCAGGGCATTTATCTAATAGCCTCCTTTTTATCAGTGTAGTTTTTTATTTTCCTGCTCCAAGTTACTGAGAAATGCATTGATAGTGGCTGATTACCATACTGTAACCAGCTCCCGATAAATAAACTCTACTTTTCACTTGAGTAGTCTTCAGTTATTTTCATAAATGAGTGATACATAAATCTTAACAATACCCAACCTATATACATGTCTCTTATTTCAGTTATAGAATACTGAGCTTTGACAAGAAGAGAAAGGTTTTACTTGAGACAGTATCTTCTGTTTGGAGCCTGGCTGCCCTGGCTGAGGTCACAAGGCTGGTACCCCAAAGGTCTAGCTACTTCCTAGGAGATTTGTGAGGCCCAGAGTTTCTTGTGTAAATTTCCTCTACCCTGGCCCTTCCCTAATGAACTGAGGGAACACCCATCCTAAGATAAGCCAAGTAAATAGTCCATTGTTTGCTCCAAATGTAGAGTGTCTTAAGAGCTTTCATAAGGCCTCTTATCTCTTTAATATTTCTGAGATGGGTCCTAGGCTTCAAGGGAGGGAAATGTAAACACTGGGCATTGTGCTAATCCAAAGGTTCAATGCTGAGGAGCAGGACAGACTTTATTGGATGGGAGTAGTAAATACCCAGAGGCTAAATGTAGGCCAGAAAGCTTTCAAAGACTGTGAAAATATTCCCAGATTTCTGGCCCCAGAACTGCTTTTGATATAAGCAAATTAAAGGAAAGTGTTCTGTTTCTGAATGGGAAACAAGATAAAAGGATTATACCAGATGGCAACTCTCTATGTAATTGCAACATGGCTAGTGATTATATGAGGAGCGTTTGATATCTTTGCAAGGCCTTCTACCTTCTGATAGGGCCAGATAGTGTTTGGACAGTTCACACTGGCAGTATTTTATCTGGAAACCAGGGTGGGGGAAATGGTAAAAGCCAGCCTCAGAAGCCAATGGCAACTCATCCATCACTCCTCGCTAAAATGCTTTGTTTGCTCTTTACTTATGAAGTGGGGAGTTTGTTAGTACCTTTTGGAACTTGTAGGGTATGGCTCTCTTGGACTTTTGTAATGCTCTGGGTCTTTGTAGTTTTACTGGGATCCCTTTGTCTTTTAACTAGGTTTTAATGTTAACATTAGAGTCACTGTGTCTACAAATACTACTTTAATGCTGTTTAATCATTTGAATTGAATAAATGCTACCTTTAACTTTTAGCTATCAAACTTGCCTATAGATACTGAAAATGGACACTAAGACATTTCTAAAATGCTTAGTGATAAATAATATTTTAACACTGAACGATAATGATGACATGACCACTCCAATGTATGGTTGAGGAGAAGGGTTCATTGTAGATATGAGGGAGAGAACAGCCAAAGGCCTCTAGAAGGGTCCAGACTAAACATGGCCAGTGGACTGAATAGGGCCACGAGATGAGGAAGGGGTCAAGAGAGGAAGAGAAGGGGGGCAAGTGAACCAAAAGAAGAGTCCTGGACCAAGTGTCCAAGAGTGAGCCAATAGACCAAGAGAATGTATAGCCAAAATGGCTGACTTACACTCAGATCAGAGGTTGGAGGAAGAGACGAGAAGCCCAGCCCCTGGGTTGGTGAGGTTTAGGGTAGGGGATGGGGTGAGGAATGCTGGGAGGGACCACGGGTACTGTGTGAGACTTCTTGTTCCAGATTCTTTGAGAGCTAACATTCCAGCTGTTAGTTGATCCTAAAGGGCTACATAATCTCCTCTATAACTACTTCCTGCTGAAACCGGGGTATTGTGTGGAAGGGCAGGGAGGCTGGAATAATGGCCAAAAGATGGAAAGGGAGAGGGAAGTACCAACTTGGAGATACCTGTTTTTCTCTCACTGCCAGGTTCTGTGAGGCCACCTGTGGCTGGTAAAGTGTAGGCCACTTTGCAGCAGCTGGGGATACAGATTTCAAAGGAACACCTGGGGCTGGTATGTTATAGGCAGCTTGCAGTCTCCGGTTGACTGAAAATCTTCTAGGACAGATATAAACTAGGGACATAAGACAAAGTTAAAGGGCTTAGAGGATAATAGTTATCCTTGAAGTTTCCATGTAGTGGGAGGGGGAGAATAGTTCCAAGACTAAGGCAAGGAAGATAGATCCTACCCTCAAGAATAGACAGGTGGGAAACATAGGCTGTTGATTGACAGGAGTACTTATCTTGAGTCCATTTGACCTGTGACAGGTGTATCTAAGACTCATGACTCTCTGAAGCTTACAAGAATTTTTTAAGTTTATGAAAAGAGATATAAGTTTTAGCCATATCAGTATTACCACTGTTTGTAATCTGTACTGAAATCCACACTGTAAAAAAAGCAGTAGACTCATGCCTTTGAGTCATAGTAAAAGCTGGGGGACTGGAAGATATGGTTCTGGGTTAAAGGCATTAACACTTTTCTTATATATCTAGAGACCTGCTCATATAGATTAGACAGAAATGAGTTTAGTGTGAATGAGAAGCACTTCTAAGTCTATACTTAGAAGACAACCAAAGAAAATTTAAAAAGTTGAGCTTGTGACTATGGTGTGGCCATTGTTATACTAGGGCTAGATTAATAGCTTATCAGAACTCTGTTGATTAATGCTAAAACTCTGAACTTTTCAAGTCTTAGTATAACAATAGCATAGCAATGGAAAGAAGCCTGAAACATTTCTCATGTCTTGCATACCTTAAATCACTTTCTGAGACCCTTACAACTTAAACTTTGAACATTTTTTCAATCCAAACATTCACCACAAAACACGAGTGGCTACATATTGAGAGAAGCCATTGCAGAGTAAGTTCCTTTAAACAAAGGAATAGTAAAATATATATATATATATATATATATATATATATATATATATATATATATAATTAAATATGTTTTGTGAGTTTATTTCTTTTAGAGTTTGCCAGCAAGTTAAACTGTCTGTGCCTGCCTTGACAGGGAGGGTTTTGCCTGCTGCTCTTAACATAAGGCTATAGTTAGCTGTCAATATTATCAGAGATCTGAGAAGAATAAATTATAACAGGAAGTCAATGGCCTATGTATCAGTTAAAATGATAGAGACTTACTGATTTCTGGATGGTTACCCTGGGCTCCCAGGGTCTTAATGGCTTTGTTGGGGCCAGAGGTCCCAGGGCAGTGTCAGTCTTTGGTCTTCAGGCCCAGAATATCCAAGAGACTTTCCAGTGAAGGAAGAACTTGGGGACTGATCTACCTTGTCTTGGCAAAATGGGGCAATCAATTCTCCAGTGTCTTGCTTGTCCATATAATGTCCTGGTGATGGGTGAAACATGGAA
Organism: Peromyscus maniculatus bairdii; assembly: GCF_049852395.1. Classification (NCBI taxonomy): domain Eukaryota; kingdom Metazoa; phylum Chordata; class Mammalia; order Rodentia; family Cricetidae; genus Peromyscus; species Peromyscus maniculatus. The sequence goes on from NC_134860.1 coordinate 101,579,276, forward strand.
TAGTTTTTCCCATTGGTTTGCATTACCACAATCCAGGTGGAGTTGACTATGCCCTCATCTTTTTTGGAGACTCTAGGATTGTGACTAGGAGCTGGCATTTCTGTCTATTATGGTAAGCTTTTTCTATTAAACACTTTAAATGCCATGTATAGCACATCTCTGAAGAGTTTGAGGACCATTATCTATTAAATATACCTGATTTTAAATAAATGTTACTTGTTTTTAGTTACTTGCTTTAGACTTAACCTTAAAAAGATACATAGTAGGCTAAATAAAGCTTGTCACTAAATGAATTACATTCATACTCATCATGACAATAAGCCTAGTTCTGAGTACAGTAAGAATTTTGTCATTTATAAGACAACTGAGCATTAACTTGTGTGTCTTAATCACCTTTAACAGTTTACAAGTTAGTAACTTTTGTAAGATTAAGATTTTATAGCTTTATCCCTGTTAAGTTTGATCCTTAAAAATTTTAGATGAAGATTTAATTGAAGATCTTTTAGTATCAAAATAAACCTTTTGGGCACAAATGTAGTAAACTTTAAGCCATAAGCTGACCATAGGGAGATAGGGAACTTTCCTGATTTTTTTTTATAGTGCACCATTATAGAATATCAGTTTCTTATATGACTCAGTTTATCCAAATAACTAAAGCTTAACAAAGTTAGCAAACACAAAAAGGCTATACATATATCTTCAAATCATTACTGTTAATCTGAATAGAACTTAGGAATATATAAACCTTATTTATCAAACATAATTTATTTATCAAATATATGCTGTTATTTATCTAATCTTTTTTTCTAGAAGTCTGGTGTTGTACAGTTGGGTTAGTTAAGTCAGCTTTTGTTAATCTGAGTAGACCTAAATAACCTTAGGAATTTATCATACAAAAGTCCATATTAATCAAAAATATTTTGGAGATCTGCTATTGTCTTCTAAATAAAAAAGGGACATACAGTGATAAACCAAAAGCTCAGTAGAACTAAGATGTTTTATAATTGTTGATTTATACTACACAATCATCTAATCCATGACATATGCTCTTTATCCTTAGTAAAAATGGCGACCAGCCATAGGTTTGCTTCCATCCTAATGATGTCATCAGCCAAAATGGATGCAAATCACATGACTGGTATTTAAAACCATCTGTTTTCCTTGTAGATATATTTTTAAATAAGCACTGAATCCAAATGAGAAGGATTTTATATACACATATTTGTATATTTAAATATAATTATATATATTATATATCTTAAATATGTATTTTCATATAAGGATATATTTAAAATACATGTATTAACTGAGAGATGTATTGCATATATAATATACTGTAGCAAATTAATATATCCTATGTATAGATTTTATGTATAGCTTTTTTAACTACTAACCAGTTTTTGGTTTTTTTGTTTGTTGTTTTTCCAGACATGGTTTCTCTGTGTAGTTTTGGTGCCTGTCCAAACTGTAGATGTGCCTGTAGATCTCTCTCTATATAGACCAGACTGGCCTCGAACTCACAGAGATCTACCTGGCTCTGCCTCCCGAGTGCTGGGATTAAAGTCATGTGCCACCGCCTTAAGCTAACTTTTTGTTATAGATTTTTACAATTTTTTTTTAACCACACCTAATGAACTTAAAAGTTTTGAGATAAAGGGTGCTTATGTAATAGTCTTAGATGATTTCTTGAGAGTAGGTCACAGAGAAATCATGGATAAGAGACTCTGGGGAGTGTAAAGCAAAGAAAGTTTAGATATAAGAGATTTGGGAGCACTTGTTTCTGTAGCGGCTGAAGTTACCATATAAGAGAATTTGAAAATCTAGTGTGCCAGTCTTTGGCCATTGATTGAGCTGTACTGAGACTAAGCCATCTGCAGTAAGTTAATGAAACTTTAATAAAATTTCTGAGGAAGAAAGGAGAAAGGGTCATATAATGTCCAGGATGGCAGGAGGAAGCTAGAGGCCCAGGATAGGTGAGGAAGCTAGAGACCCAAGATGGATGAGAAAGCCCGAGGTCCAGGATGGATAAGGAAGCTAGAGGCCCAGGAAAGTGTAAGGAAGTTGGAGGCCCAGGAGTGTAAAACGAATTGCTAAACGGTCTTATTAATAAAAACCCAGAGCCAGATATTGGGGTAAATACCTGAGAGATCAGAGGAATAGGAAAAGCCACAGCCAACCTCACCCTACAGATGCCTCAGTCTCCAAAGAGACCTACTTTCTGTATACCCATGCCTATATGCCTTTCTGTTCTGCAATCTCACTTCCTCTCTACATCCCAGCCACATCACTTCCTGTCTGTCTATATAGACCTCCAGACCTTTATGATTAGTGCTGGGATTAAAGGCCTGTGTCACCATGCCTGGCTCTGTTCCCAGTGTGGCCTTGAACTTACAGAGATCCGAGTGGGTCTCTGCCTCCTGAATGCTAGGATAAAAGGCATGTGCTACCATTGCCTGACTTCTATGTTTAATATAGTGGCTGTTTTTTTCCCTCTGATCCTCAGATAAGCTTTATTAAGGTACATAGATAAAATGTCACCACACAGAAGGGCATAAGAAAGAGACAGAACAGACATCTGAAAGGGGGAGACAAGGAAAAGGGTCACAGTATAGATTTAGGAGGATATAAAGAAGGTACAGGAATTCCAGGAGGGACCTGAGAGACAGGAGGGACAGGGTCACTCAGGCCCAGGAGGGCTTCAGAAAGCTGAGAGACATGCAGCTCTTAGGGGTAGGTAAGAACGCTCCAGGAAGTAGCTGAGAACAGTAAGTGTCATGGTGACAAGAATTTCAGTCTGGGGCATACCCAAGCAGAATGAGAGACTTGTCAAAGAGAAATGTCCCAGATCCCAGAGGAGAGACATCCCTTCCTATGTGAGGGAGCCAGTAGGGTGAGAGGAGCATGCTGGCACACCGATGTGACTTGTGTAGTAATAGTAGACAAAGCAGGAAACTCCGGGTTGATACTTACCCAGTAGAGGAGGAAAGAAGAAAGCTGCTAGAAAGGCAGACTGGAGAGCCTTTTGGGAAAAGTAAGGGTTCAAATATAGGGAGTTGGGAGAGTGTCTTAGTAGAAAATTGCCCGTGTGGTGTACGGAAGTAAGCTTGAGATGCCCATGTGCCGGGCACCCTGGAAAATGTAAGAGGCTCCAGCAGCCAGAGATGGCACATTTCCTGAGTAGTTCAGGGCAGGTGGATGGTTAGAGCAGGTGGCTGAAGAAGTGGACTCTAGAATTTGGAGTCAAGTACAGTGAGTGGCAGAAGCCAGCAGAAACAAATGATCTGCCCGTAACTTAGGAGAGTCAGAGCAGCAGCTTGGTTCTGAGAGCCCGAGTCCCTCGGAAGGGATCTCATATTCTGCTTCTGGGGTTTCGGTATGGAATGAAGGAAAATAAGGGCATGAGCACTCTATGGTACGGTTGAGGAGAAGGGTTCATTGTAGATATGACTGCAGCCAGAGGCACTTGGAAAAGTCCAGACTGAATATGGCCAGCAGACTTGGGGGGCCCTGAGAGGAGGGGGGATGGGGAGGAAGAGGAGTGGGGAACAAGGGGACTCAGAGAGGAGATGTGAATCCCAACTAAATGAACACTTCCCACTTCTTACGTCTTTTTACACACACCCTAGAAAGTCAGTGGGAGAAATTTTCTCTTATACAAATAAAAAGAAGATAAAAATGGGGTTACTGACAGATCCTACATAAAGTGATTTTTATATTAAGTTTAAAGAAATATTTTGTTGGAATTATAAATACAATAAAACTAAAACAATGAAATGGAATATATATATATATATATATATATATAGTCAGTTACTAAAATACAGAATATTTTTTGATTCTTCAGGGACAACTTGATAACCTCATGGAAAATTCAGCCAGGCTTCTTCTTTGGTCAAATTAAATTCTTTGGAGGTAAAGGGGGGTCATATTCATTTGATCATCACTGAAGAAATCTCTTTTTGGTCCAGTAATTAAAGACATTAGGTCTTTACTGGTATACTTCATTCACTCTGTTGTGAGTTCTTCCTTTAACAAGGTAGTTAGGAGAGTCAAAAACCCAGAACAGCTTACCAAACATTCATTTACAATGTGTCTCACTAGAGTGACCTGGAGACGCTATGATGGGGGTCGAGTTCTCTGGCCTTTTGCTATCCTTTCTCTCAGCTTTACTCCCAGCTCCAGGACAGCCAGACACCTACCTGCCCCAGACACAGGATAGACATTTTGTGTGTTCTAATGTCTAAACAATCAAGCAATATAGTTCTTTGCAGGTGACTGAGACAGAGCAGTGACTCAAGACGGTGAAATGGCACCTACAGCTTTCATTTCCCTCAGCTTCTCCATCAGTCATTCTTACCTTTGCTCTTTCTTTCACTCTCAAATAAATTTACTAAACGTTGTACAATTAGACAGATACCTTGATTTTTTTTTTATTTCTGACAGGACACACCCCAATGAGAACTAAAAATGTTCCCCAAACTAAAGTTCATTAACAAACATTTTAGCATTTTTAATCATCTGTGACACATAATCATCCTTTTATGATTTTGATGGATACCAGCCAATAAACTAATATTCATGGCTGTATATCAAGCCATGTCACCATCTGTCAGGGACTGTTGTGGGGACCAGATTTTTATGATGAGCATTTGCCTTATGTGGTACTTAAAAAACAAATGGAATCTCTTCAAAGATCTGTCATATTATTTAATAATAAATGGATTTTTTTCTCCTTGTTAGTACATAGAATGACTGCCTAAGAGAGTAAATGCAGTTTTAAAAAATGAATTAAGGTTCCCCCCCAAGCCATACTGACAGCAGCCTCCTACCCTACCCCCTCACCAACCATCCCCTACAGCACCAGCAACCACTGGAACCATACACTGCCCGCCCTGCACTGATTGGGAAGAAGTAAGGCCCTGATTGACTGACTGGACAGCCCAGTTCTCTAGCCGCTAGGCCTGGAAGGCACATTCCGTGCTCCTCCCACATCAGCCATTACAGCCCCAGAGACCTGAGTTCAGTATCCCCTCACCCCTTCTCCAACTATTTCCTGCAACACCAGTGACCACTGGAGCCATAAATCCCTCCTGTACCCACTGGGAAGAAAAGTAACCCAGGGCTCCATCTGTAGGGATTAAAAGAAGAAATGGGTAGAAGGCAGTGTAAGAACACATTCAACAACATAAAGAACAATACGGCACCACCAGAACCTAGTGATCCTATAACAGCAAGACCTATTTTTAGAATCCCAACTAAGATGATCCGGAAGAAAACAACCTTAAAACAACTTTATGAAGATTATAGAGGCCCTAGAAGAGAAAATTTAAAAAAAATCCCTTAAAGAAATGGAGGAAATCAGTAAATCCCTTAAAGAAAGCCAAGAAAGCCAAGAAAAAAACAAACAGGTGAAGAAAACAGTTCAAGACTTGAAAATTGAAATCGAGGCAATAAAGAAAACACAAACCAAGGGAATTCAGGAAAAGGAAAATCTGAGTAAACAAACAGAAACTACAGAGGCAAGCATAACCATCAGAATACAAGAGATGGAAGAGAGACTCTCAGGCTTTGAGGATACAATACAGGAAATAGATTCATTTGTCAAAGGATGTTAAATCTGGCAAATTTTTAACATAAAACATCAAAGAAATCTGGGACACCATTAAAAGACCAAACCTAAGAATAATAGGGATAGGAGAAGGAGAAGAACTTCAGCTCAAAGGCAAAGAAAATACATTCAACAAAATCATAGAAGAAAACTTTCCCAACCTAAAGAAAGACATGCCTATGAAGGTACAAGACACTTACAGAACACTAAATAGACTGGACCACAAAGTAAAGTCCCCTTGACACATAATAGTCAAAACACTAAATATACAGAATAAAGAAAGATTATTAAGAGCAGTAAAGGGAAAAGGTCAAGTAATATAGGCAGACCTATCAGAATCACACACCACTTCTAAATGGAAACTCTAAAAGCCAGAAAGTCCTAGACAGATGTTCTACAGATGCCAGCCCAGACTACTATACCCAGCCAAGCTTTCAATCACCATAGATGGAGAAAACAAGATATTCCATGACAAAACCAGATTTAAACATTCCATATCCACGAATCCAGTCCTACAGAAAATACTAGAAGGAAAACTCCAACCCAAGGAAGTTAGCTGCAACCACCAAAATACAGGCAATAGATAACCTCACACCAGCAAATTCCAAACAAGGAAAACACACACACACACACACACACACACACACACACACACACACACACACTACCATCACCACCAATAAAACCAAAGAGAACAAGAATTAACAATTACTGTTCATTAATATCACTTAGTATCAATGGATGCAATTCACCTATAAAAAGACATAGGCTAACAGAATGGATACAAAAACAGGATCCATCCTTCTGCTGCATACAAGAAACACACCTCAACCTCAGAGACAGACATTATCTCAGAGTAAAGGGTTGGGAAAAGATTTTCCAATCAAATGGACCTAAGAAACAAGCTGGTGTAGCTATCCTAATATCTAACAAAATAAATTTAAAACTAAAATTAATCAAAAGAGATCGAGAAGGATATTACATATTCATTAAAGGAAAATTTCATCAACATGAAGTCTCACTTCTAAACATTTATTCCCTAAACACTGTAGTGGGCAGCTGTTCCAGCCCTGACCTGGAAGTACTACCCCCAGTGGAACCTTCTGGTAACTGTCACCTATGACCTGCCCCTGAGGCGGGGCCAAGATGGGAGCCCTTAAGATCCAGATATGCTGGCTCTCTTGGTTCCTAGTGATCCTGAATGCTGGATGGTAGACCAAGCAGAGTTCTCCAGAGAACACTGCTGGACTGCACTTCACTTCTCCCAGATCTTGTAACCTATCCCTTTACTTGTAAGTTACCCCAAAATAAACCTCCCTTTTAACTACATAGAGTTGCCTTAATAAATCCCCCAATATCTGGAGAATTCTGCTCGGTCTACCATCCAGCATCCAGGATCACCAGAAACGAAGAGAGCTGGTATGTCCAGATCTCAGGTCTTAAGGGCTTTTGCTGTGGCCCCGCCTTAGGGGCAGGTCATAGGTAGGCATGACAGTTATGGAAGCCTCACTGAGGGTAGTACTTCTAGGTCAAAGCTGGAGTAGCTACCCACTACAAAACACAAGGTCACCTACATTTTTAAAATAAACATTACTAAAGCTTAAATCACACATCAAACTTTACACACTAATAGTGGGAGAATTCAAGACTCTGTAGATGAATTTCTAAATAGTCTTATTAAATAAGAAACACAGAGCCAAATACAGAGGTAATAGCCAAAGAGATCAGAGCAATAGCCACCAACTAACCTTAGCTTAGCACCTCACCATAGCTTCCCAAGAGAGAGCTTCTTCCTATCTAACCTGCACCTTTATTGCCTTCCTATTCTGCCTTCTCATTGGCTCTAAGCACAGCCCCATAACTTCCTCATCACTGCCTATCTATACAGACCTCCAGGTCTCTATGGTTGGTACTGGGATTAAAGGTGAGTGTCACCATGCTTGGCTGTGTCCTTGAACACACAGAGACTCTGCCTGCCATGTGATTAGATTAAGGGTATGTGCTATCACCGCCTGACTTCTCTTTATGGCTATATCCTCTGATCTCCAGGCAAACTTTATTTATTAGCATACAAATAAAATCACATTTCAGCACAAATAAAATATCACCACAACACTCCACTCTCACCACTAGACAGGTCTGCCAGAGAGAAACTTAGCAGAAAAATAAGAAAACCAACAGATGTTATGACCCCGTTGACCTAACAGACATCTATAGAGTATTTTACCCAAACACAAACAAACACACATGTGGTGATATATTGTGTACCCTAAAAAATATTTACCTGAAGATCTGATGACAGAACAAACAAACAACTAGATTAAACATAGAAGTCAGCCAGTGGTGGCACACACTTTTAATCCTAGCATTCAGGAGGCAGACATCCATTTGGATCTCTGTGAGTTCATAGCCATCCTGGACTAAGTGAGATTGACTCAGTCTAGGAGAGAAAACAGAGCCAGGCAGTGGGTGGCATACACCTTCAATCCCAGTACTGGGAATCATACATGCCTTTAATCCCAGGAAGTGATGGCATGGCAGAGAAAGTTATATAAGGCATGAGGAGACAGTAACTAAAGGCTCTTTCAGGCTGAGGAATTAGTGAGGTAAGAGGTGGTTGCTGTGGCTTGCTCTGCTTCTCTGATCTTCATGTAAATTTTATTAGGGTACACAATATATTACCACATATACATTCTTCTCAACACCTCATGGAACCTTCTCCACATATTCAGTAACAAAACAAATGTCAACAGATATAAAAAATTAGAATAACCCCCTGTATCTTATTGGACCACCATGGCTTAAAGTTAGAATTCAACAACACCACAAATTGCAGAAAGCCTACAAACTCATGGAAACTGAACAATGCCCAAATGAATCACCGATGGGTCAAGGAAGAAATGAAGAAATTAAAGACTTCCTAGAATTCAACAAAAGTGAATGCACAGCATACCCAAACTTATGGGACACTATGAAAGCAGTGCTAAGAGGAAAGTTCATAACACTAAGTGCCTACACAAAGAAGTTGGAGAAATCTCACACTAGTGACTTAACAGTACATCTGAAAACTCTAGATCAAACAGAAACAAACTCACCTAGGAGGAGTAGACAACAGGAAATAATCAAATTGAGGGCTGAAATCAATAAAATAGAAACAAAGAGAATAATACAAAGAATCAATGAAGCAAAGAGTTGGTTCTTTGAGAAAATCAACAAGATAGACAAACCCTAATCCAAACTAACTTAAAAGCATAGAGAGAATATCCAAATTAACAAAATCAGAAATGAAAATGGGAACATAATAACAGACACTGAGGAAATCCAGAGAATTATTAGGCTATACTTTGAAAATGTGTACTCCACAAAATTGGAAAATCTAAAAAATGGACAATACCACATACCAACATTAAATCAAAATCAGTTAAACAATTTAAATAGACCTATAACCCCTAAGGAAATAGAAACAGTTATTAAAAGTCTCCCAACCCAAAAAAAAAAAAAAAAAAAAAAGCCCAGGACCATATGGTTTCAGTGCAGAATTCTACCAGATCTCCAAAGAAGAGCTAATACCAATACTTCTGCAATTGTTCTGAACAATAGAAACAGAAGGAACATTACCAAACTCTTTTTATGAGGCTACAGTCATCCTGATACCCAAACAACATAAAGATACAGCTAGGAAAGAGAATTACAGACCAATCTCCCTCATGAATATTGATGCAAAAATACTCAATGAAATACTAGCAAATGGAATCCAAGAACACATAAAAAATATCATCTACCATGATCAAGTAGGCATCATCCCATAGATGCAGGGGTGGTTCAACATATGAAAATCTGTCAATGTAATACACCACAAAAACAAACTGAAAGAAAAAACCACATGGTCATCTTATTAGATGCTGAAAAAGCCTTTAACAAAATATAGCACTCCTTCATGATAAAGGTCTTGGAGAGATCAGGAATACAAGGAACATACCTAAACATAATAAAGGCAATATACAGCAAGCCAAGAGCCAACAACATCACACTAAACGGGAAGAAACACAGAGCGATTCCACTAAAATCAGGAACAAGACAAGGATACCCACTCTCTCCATATCTATTCAATATAGTACTCAAATTTCTAGCTAGAGCAACAAGACACCAAAAGGAGATGAAGAGGATACAAATTGGAAAGAGATAAGTCAAACTTTCAATATTTACAGATGATATGATAGTATACATAAGTGACCCCAAAAATTCTGCCAGGGAACTCCTACAACTGATAAACACCTTCAGTAATGTAGCAGGATACAAGATTAACTAAAACAAACAAACAAACAAACAAACAAACAAACAAACAAACCAGTAGCCCTTCTACATACAAACTGGCTGAGAAAGAAATCAGAGAAACATCACCCTTTACTATAACCACAAAAAACATAAAATGTCTTGGGGGTAATTCTAGCCAAACAAGTGAAAGACCGGTATGACAAGAACTTTTAAGTCTTTGAAGAAAGAAATTGAGGAAGATATCAGAAAATGGAAAGATCTCCCATGCTTTTGGATAAGTAGCATGAACATAATAAAAACAGCAATCTTACCAAACACAATCTACAGATTCAGTGCAATCCTCATTAAAATTCCAATGCAATTCTTCACAGACTTGAAATAACAATACTCAACTTCAAGTGGAAAAACAAAAAACCTAGGATAGCCAAAACAATCCTATATAATAAAGGAACTTCCAGAGGTATCATTGTCACTGCCTGCAAGCTCTACTATAGAGCTATGGAAATAAAAACAGTTTGATATTGGCATAAAAACAGATATGTTGATCAATGGAATCAAATCGAAGACCCTGACATTAATCCACACACCTACAAATAACTGACTTTTGACAAAGAAGCCAAAATTTTACAATGGAAAAAAGAAAGTTTCTTCAACAAATGGTGCTGGCATAACTGTACAGCAGCATGTAGAAGAATGCAAATAGATCCATGTCTATCACCATGCACAAAACTTAAGTCCAAATGGATCAAAGACCTCAACATAAATCCAGGTACAGTGAACCTCATAGAAGAGAAAGTGGAAAGTAGCCTTGAATGTATTGGCACAGGAGATCACTTCCTAAATATAACACCAGTAGCACAGACACTGATAGCAGCAATTAATAAATGGGACCTCCTGGAACTGAGAAACTTCTGTAGGATGAAGGACACTGTCAATAAGACAAAATGGGAGCCTACAGAATGGGAAAAGATCTTACCAACCCCACATCTGACAGAGGGCTAATCTCTAAAATATATAAGAACACAAGAAACCAAAATCAAAATATCAAATAATCCAAATAAAAAATGGGGTGCAGATTTAAACAGAATTCTTAGCAGAAGAATCTCAAATCGTCAAAAAACATTTAAGGAATTGTTCAACATCCTTAGCCATCAGGGAAATGCAAATCAAAACGACTCTGAGATACCATCTAACATCTGTCAGAATGGCTAAGATAAAAACACTGATGACAACTTACATTGGAGAGGATGTAGAGAAAGGGGAACACTCCTACATTGCTGGTAAGAATGCAATCTTGTATAGCCACTCTGGAAATCAGTATGGTGGTATCTCAGAAAATTTGGGAATCAACTTACCTCAAGACCCAACAATACCACTCTTGGGCATATACCCAAAAGATGCTCAACCACAAGAACACCACAAGAACACTTGCTGAACTATGTTCATAGCAACATTATTCATAATAGCCAGATCCTGGAAACAACCTAGATGCCCTTCAACAGAAGAATAGATAAAGAAAATGTGGTACATATACACAATGGAGTATTACACAGTGGTAAAAAAGAAAAACAATTTCATCATGAAATTTGTAGGCATGGATGGAACTAGAAAAAAAAATCATCCTGAGTGAGGTAACTCAGACTCAGAAAGACACAGTATGTACTCACTCATAAGTGGATACTAGATATAAAGCAAAGGATAAGCAGCCTATAATCCACAACCTCAGAGAAGCTAGGTAAAGAGGAGGACACTAAGAGGTACACAGGAAAGGGAAAGGGTTAAGATCTCCTGGGTAAACTGGGAGGGGGCAGCAGATGGGAGGGAATAGGAGGTAGGAACATGAGGGTTCAAGATGGTTGAGTTGAGGGAAGGATGCAGAGAGAGAGAAATGAAAGAGATATCTTGACAGAGTGAACCATTAAGGGGTTAGGGAGAAATCTGGAGCTAGGGAAATTCCCAGGAACTCACAAGGATGTCCCCAGCTAAGTCTCATAGGAATGGTTGAGAGAGTGCTTGAACTAGCCTTCCCTTATACTCAGATTGGTGTCTACACTAATTGTCATCATAGATCCTACATTCAGTGACTGATAGAAGAAGATGAAGAGACCCAGAGCAATGCTCTTGGCCAAGCTCCTGGAGTTCAGTTGAAGAGAAGGAGGAGGAATTATAGGAGCAAGGGGGACCAGGATCACGATGGGAAAAACTACAGAGATAGCTGAATCAAGTGACCCAAGCTAGTGGGAGCTCCTGGACTCTGGACTGACAGCTGGGGAGCCTGCATTGGACTGAACTAGGCCCTCTAAATGTGGGTGACAGTTGTGCGGCTTGATCTGTTTGTGGGGCCCCTGGAAATGGGACCAGGACTTACCCCAAGCACACAAACTGGCCTTAGAGACCATCCTATTCCCTATGGTACAATACCTTATTCAGCCTTGATGCATGGGGGAGGGGCTTGGTCCTGCCCCAAGTTGGTATACCAGCCTGTGTTCACTACCCAAGGAGGGTACTTCCTATGAGGAGAGGATGGGGGTGGGATGAGGGGAGGTGGGAGGAGCAGGAAAATGGGATGGAGAGGAAACAGGTTGGTATGTAAGATGAAAAAAATTAAATAAGAACTATGGGGAAAAAGGATGAATTAAGAACTTGGGTTGGAGGGAATTTTGCTCAGTGACTAATAAAGTTTGTTGTGAAAGCATGAAGACCTGAGTTGAGACCCCCAGCACCAAGTAAAAGTCAGGGCACGGAGCAGGCAGAGGCAGGAGCTTTACTGTGACTTGTTGGCCAGCTTATCTACTGAAGACTGTCAAGGTGCGAGTTTGGCAAGATACCTGATCTCAAGGAAATAAGATGGAAAGTGATACACCAGGACATACAGTGTCTTCCTCTGGCCTCTGTGTGTGCACAGATGCACATATAAATGGGCACACACATGCATTAAAGACATATACATATATACATAATAATTTTTTAAACCACTTGAAGAATATTAATAACCATAAGCAAGAAAAATTCACCCAAACTGGTTGAGTTATATTATTTTTCTAATTATGCTATTGTGATTAAATATAAGAATACTTTTAAAGACACAAAGTTATGTATAATTAAACCGTGATAATTTAGGGAAAAAAAGAGTACCTTATTTATGTATTGTGAGAGTTGCAAGAAGAGCTGGTTAATTAAAATGACATCAAATGATTGAGACATTTTAGAGCTGATTTTTCATACTATTCATAAATTGGGTAAATTCTTGGGAAGAGAAATAGATATAGCTTAGAAGAGGAAGAACATGGGTTCTTGGTCAATGAGTTTCTCTACACAATAAGACTTCAGATAGTTACAAATTCAGAATCCATAAATTTTGCATTCTACCTTGTAAACAGAGGATTACAGAGCACACTGAAAGATGTTCATCTTTTTTCTAATTTTAATGTGCAGCTTAATCAGAGGCTATATTGTGGTTGAAAAGCAAAAGGAATAAAGGATTAGATATGTTCATTTCTTCACATAAAGAACTATTATACAAAGAGATTCCATACTGTAATATATCACAGAAGCTAGAAACTGAAAAGACACATTAGGTCATCTGGTTGCTCTCTGTACTAAGGACATCATTGTTTGGTACAATACACTCTTCAGTGTTTTGTAATGGCAAAATATTCTAAACAACTAAGTCAAAGAAGAAATATCTTGTAACCCTAGAATTATGAAATAAATCAAAGTGATGGGAGATTAGATTGCTTCTCAAAGCACCATCTATACCCTATTATTCTATTAATGAATGAAGAAGTCACTGAGAAAAGTAACTTTCAAAATAAGGACTATAAAACTCTGTTGGGGCAGAAAAGTGAAATTCAGAAAGCAATGTTTAAATGACTTGGAGTCAGAACAGACTCAGACAAGTATGTAGCCAAAATGTAAAAGAATTCTCCTACAACTAACACTGTAGTTCTTTACAGGTGGCTGAAACCAGAGGGATGTGTTCTGAATTTTGAACCTCTGTAGTTTTCTGTAATGATCTCCTTTTGTAAACAGATGTTTCTTTGATGAATGAGAGCTACATTTATCTGTAGGTAGAAGAATAGATGTTTATAATGCAGTCAGGTGAGTGGGGTTACTCAGCCCCAATTGATACATCTGCAACACAGCCCTAGTACCTAAGGCTCAGGAGACATAGACGAAGAGGGCTTAGAAAAGTGGTAAGAGCCAGATGACCAAGAAAGTGGCTGTGAAATCGTATCTCCTGAAAACGAGAGGGAAGCTTTACCCATGATACCTCAACAATACAGCCGTCCAAACAAGACCCAAGGAAGTACAACATCAATAGACATGATGACATGGAAAAGGAAAGATCCCATGGGGCCCCATCCTTAAACAAAGAACTGCATGAAACTAAGGAATACTGTGAGTAGGATAAATAGTCTTCCCCAGGGGTGAGTTCTTTAGCTAGTTATTCCATACCAATGTCAGCCCTGAAATTATATACATACAAGTAACACTAAATGGATTGAGATATACATACCAGTAATAACTATAGAAAAAGAAGCCGTGATTTCTTTTTTTTTTTTTTTTTTTTTTGGTTTTTCGAGACAGGGTTTCTCTGCGTAGCTTTGCGCCTTTCCTGAAGCTCACTTGGTAGCCCAGGCTGGCCTCGAACTCACAGAGATCCGCCTGGCTCTGCCTCCCGAGTGCTGGGATTAAAGGCGTGCGCCACCACCGCCCGGCCAAGAAGCCGTGATTTCAAAGAGAGATGGCATGTATGTGCGGGTTTGGAATGAGAAAAGGAAAGGAGGAAGAGATGCCACTGTATTTGGATTTTTTTTTTTTAAAGAAAAAGAGTGACAATGAGCTGTGAGGTGAACACTGTGGGTATTGCACAGGACTTGCAGAGATTGAGGAAGTATGTGCACAGTTCTCTTTTGATGTCTTGATTGGTCAGTAAATGTGTAATCTCCATGTATTTGTGAATCTTCCAATTTTTCTGTAATTTGCAATTCCAGACCATTGTGATGAAAGAAGATACTTGATATGATTTGAGTCTTTTGGTGTCTACTAAGACTGGTCTTGCTGTCTTACGTATGATCTTTCTTGAAGAATGTTCCATGAATATTTGTGAAGAATGTGTGTTCTGCTGCTTTGAACTGGAATGTTCTATAAAAGCCTCTTAGGTCCTTTTGGCCTGAAGTGCTGTTAACGTGCCGTATTTCATTGCTGTATTTTTATTCTTGGCAGTTCCCACAGAACAGTGCTATATTCCTTAAACATCTTTCTCGTCTTTGTTAAGATAGAGAGAGGCAGAAAGGGTTTTCTTCTCTTCTGTGTAATACAAAACAGCAACTGGAATATCTGAGGCATGCAGAAAATGAACTCATTCGTAAACAAAGAACTGATACTAAAAGACCAACACAAGGTCCCAAAATTTAACCTGTAAATTTAAAAACTCAAATCCAGGACTTTCTATTATGATAATATGGCACAGCCCCTCTTGTGTAATTCTCAAAATCTTCCTATGTTGAGGGAAGGAAGGGAATGGTTTATTGAAGAGAATTCCACAATCAGTGACATTGCTGAGATTTGAAATCGACCACTGGCATCTCTGGGAACTGCCCATTTGCAATGTCTATGCCTTGGATGTCTATTGCAGGAGGCTGAATGTGTATGGGATATAAACATTGCTTGCATCTAAATAATTCTAGCACATACCACTTTGGATACAAAGCTTTAAGAACAAAATCTACTGATGTTTAGATAACCTTAAAAAGTTAGAAGAATGTAGCACTACTAGATGAGGTCACCTGGTTTTCACACATAGTAAATAGGAAAGGACCTTAGCTTAAAAATCTAGACTGAAAATAGATTTTCACTGGTACTGGACAGTTACTGATGCTATGGTTGAATTACAGATGAGATTTATCAATTATCTATAAAATAACTGAAACAGTTCCCTACTTCTTGAATCTTTCAATAAACATATTCAATCAAAACAATCGGTACTTTGCCCACACAAGAGATGATAGCAGGCTAGTCAACAGCTGACAACACTCACCTAAAGTATTTGGCCCTTGAAATCAGTTTATTGACACCTCCATGCAGAGTCCTGGACTTCAGCATCTTTTCTGACTGTCGAAGTATATTGAAATGTATCATCAAATAATGTAAGCCCAACTGAACCTGGTAGCTTCTCTCCCTTGTTGGCAAGCGTTTTATGGTGAGTATATTGCTTTTTTGGAGAAATACATATTCATCCTTTCTGAATATTTATGTCAGTGAATTCCTTTCTGGAACTGAGAGACCTGGAGACTTAGTTTTGGCAGGTATAAGAAGGTCCCTTTTGAGTATACAGATTAAATACACTGGGCTTTGCATGTTCTATTTGAATCAAGATGTAAACTCAGACATGCAGACTGACTTCAGCATTCTGCAATACCATTCACATCTAGCAGTTCTTATCAAGTGTAAAAGGCAGGTACCTTATGTATGCTGCTTTAAAAATAAGTCAAATCCATATCTTCCCTTTAAATAAAATACAATATTCTTTTTTTTAAGTTAGAAAAAGCTTTATTATAAAAAAAAAAACAGGCCTGGAGAGAAAGGAAGATGGCAGGAGCAGAGAGAGAGAGAGAGAGAACAGAGAGGAAACACAGAAAAGAGCAAAATCCACATTAACAAAGTATAGCAGGATATGAACTGAGGGAGAACACTAGCATATTGTCACAAAATATTGAAAGTAATGTGTTAGAGACTGTCTTCAAGACTCACACTAAGAAAACTCAGTTTCTTTTCTTTGGAAAGTACAAATCAAACAACAACCAAAAGAGAAAGTATATAATGTAAAATACCTTCAGATTCTATAGTGACTTACTGTAATTGATGGTTCTCAATACAAGAGAAGAAATACAAGGTAGACAGACAGATACACACATATACACACACTCACATAAATGCACACACACATATATGTATATGTATATATATATATGGGTATGTGTTTTCATTTTGATCATGTATATTTTATATTTCATAGTAAAATTCATAGGATAATCACAAAATAGTTATATTTTATTCAAACATACTAGGTATCACACATACACACACACATATACATACAGTATGTGGCTTCATTTGTATTATGTAATATATATATATATATATATATATATATATATATATGTTTTTTTGAGGCAGGGTTTCTCTGTGTAGCTTTACGCCTTTCCTGGAACTCACTTGGTAGCCCAGGCTAGCCTCGAACTAACAGAGATCCCCCTGGCTCTGCCTCCTGAGTGCTGGGATTAAAGGTGTGCACCACCACCATCCAGCATAAGCTTTATATTTTATAGTAAAATGCATAGGATAATAAAAAGATAGTTATATTTGATTCAGAACATGTTAGGTGTCATATGAACAACTTGAAACATGGAAGTTTAACTCAGCTACTAAATGGTTGTTCCCCAGGATCTCAATCTTACTCCGAGGTACAGCATAGCTAATACTCATTGTGTATTCTGCTACTTTGATCTGGAATATTATATAAATGTCTGTCAGCTGAGTATGAAGCAATCTATTATGTTCTATATCCTCAAAACAACCCCATGAGATTAGTAGAATTAATGTTATTACCTTTGTACTACAGCTAAATAGGCCAAGGTTTAAAGTTTTAAAGAACAACTAACCATCCCAGAAGTTGCACAACCATCCTGAGGTTCACATCAAGTATGAGCTTTATTCTATCATCCACAAGTTTCACACCCTACCCTTATGTAGAGGTGATTCTATTCCTTCCAGTAAGTAGGACCTCCAGTTCAGGGACCACCATAGAAGAGGAGGTAGAAAGATCATAAGAGATAGAGGATCAGGAAGTATGCTGTGAGACTGTGTCTACTAGAAATGGTTGTTAAATAACACATTAACCATGACAAAATGAGTAGATACACCAGCGCAGGAGAAAAATCTCACTAATGACCGCTGTGACAAGGAGAATTAGCATCTCCCAGGGATGAACTCCATAATGGGTTATTCAGTACAAAGTGGTCAACTCTGTAATCACACATATACAAATAACAAAAATAGACTGAGCAAGCTGAATTTGTACATTTATTCATTTGTGTGTATCAGTAATAAACAGTGAAAAAAGCCATCGATTTGAAATACAGGAGAGGACATGACAGGGGCTGTAAGGAATGGACATGGAAGTTTGGCGGGAACAGGAAGAGGGAAGTGATATAATTATCTTTTAATCTAAAATATATAAAATTTAGAGAGAGGGGAGAGAGAGTGAGTGTGAGAAAGAGAGAGAGGAGAGAGAGAGAGAGAGAGAGAGAGAGAGAGAGAGAGAGAGAGAGAGAGACGGGAGTGTAAGGGATGGGTTGGTTCACAGATCCAAACAGATTTCTATGCAGCTCTTAACCATACCATGTACTTTCCCTGTAGTGCCTTCTTGTGACTACTTCTGACTCTGCTCAGGAAAACAGTTTAGGAGGAAATTCCCACAATTTATCCTCTCCCCTAAACACTAAAGTCAAATAGTACTAAACAGTTAATTATAACAAATAGAATGCAAGAAATTTATCCATTTGTATTTAAGTCCATAGGTTTCTACCGTGGGATATTCTGTATGTTGTAAATGTGTTGCTCTGATTGGTTAATAAATAAAGTGCTGATTGGCCAGTAGCCAGGCAGGAAGGATAGGTGGGACAAAGAGAGAGGAGAATTCTGGGAAGTGGAAGGCTGGGTCAGGAGATGCTGCCAGCCACCACCATGAGGAGCAGGATGTAAAGTACCAGTAAGCCACAAGCCACGTGGCAAGATATAGATTTATAGAAATGGGTTAATTTAAGATATAAGAACTAGATAGCAATATAGCTGGAGTTTTCTCTCTGGTCCCGCCAAGCCCTGGCTGTCCACAGCCCACAGTATCATACATGTTGGTACTCATGGTGGCGACTGGCAGCATCTCCTCCTCAGCCTTCCTGTACCCAGAATTCTTTTCTCTGCTTGTCCCACCTATACTTCCTGCCTGGCTACTGGCCAATCAGCATTTTATTTATATAGAGCAATATCCACAGCACTTCCCCCTTTTCTTTTCTTTTTCTTTTTCTTTTTCTTTTTCTTTTTCTTTTTCTTTTTCTCTTTCTCTTTCTTTCTTTCTTTCTTTCTTTCTTTCTTTCTTTCTTTCTTTCTTTCTTTCTTTCTTTCTTTCTTTCTTTCTTTCTTCCTTCCTTCCTTCCTTCCTTCCTTCCTTCCTTCCTTCCTTTCTTTCTTTCTTTCTTTCTTTCTTTCTTTCTTTCTTTCTTTCTTTTTTTTTCTGTAGCTAGAGTGTCCTCCAGTCCTGCCTGGCCCACAGTCAGGATAAATCTCTCTCACCCACCAGTCCCACAGCTGTTCAGACCCAACCAAGTAAACACACAGAGACTTATGTTACTTATAAGCTGTATGGCCATGGCAGGCTTCTCACTAACTGTTCTTATATCTTAAAACAACCCATTTCTGTTAATCTATAAGTAGCCACGTGACTCATGGTTTACCAGTATCTTAACATCTTCTGATGGCCATGGCTGACAGGATCTCTCTGCCTCAGCCTTCCACTTCTCAGAATTCTCCTCTCTCCTTGTCCCACCTATCCTTCCTGCCTAGCCATGGGCCAATCAGTGTTTTATTTATTAACCAATCAGAGCAACACATTTAACATACAGAACATCCCACAGCATAGCAAGAAGCCTGAACCACATGGTCATACAGTTTATAAATAATAGAAGCATCTGAGTGTTTATCGAGTAGCTGCAGGATTGGCAGGTGAGAAATATTTGTCCTGACCGTGGGCCAGGCAGAACCAGGAGATAACCACAGCTAAAGGTTTCTGTCATGGAAACACAACATGCTTCATTCTTATTTTGATTTCTTCTTTATAATTACTAAAAAAAATTGTATACTAAAATTTATTGTCACTGGCCCATTTAGCCAAGTAAGTAAGGCGACAGTCACATTCCATGATGGCGTTCTTGTCTTAGATGCCATCTATGGGAGTGATGCAATTTGTTTATTCAGAACCCAGAGTCAGGTACCGTAGCTTCTCCATTCTCTATGATTACAGAGTAGGGGTGACAGTGAGTGAAGGTGTGCTAATGTGTCCTCACTTAAGGCAAGAAATGGGTTTTAAAGCTTTCTTTCCTTGTTCTTTTTCATTATGCTTAGTGTAGTCTCATCAAAGTTACAATACAATATGGCAACTGCCCCCCCCAATGCCCAGCCATTCCTTATTTTATTATTGTGTATTTTATTTAAAAATTTTTGAGACTAGATCTCTTGGAGCTCGGGCTAGCTATGAATTTGACATGTGACCAAGAAGGACCTGGAACTTCCTGATCCCCCTACCTCCACCTTCTGAGAGCTGACATTACAGGCATGTACTATAGTATCAGGCTTATGATTTTCTGGGGTTCAGACTTTCAGGGATTCCTGGATGCTAGGAAAGTACTCTATCCGCTCAGTTGCATCTGAGCAATACTCCTTTATTAGTTGCTTTCCTATTGCTGTGATAAAGCACCGCAACTAAGCCAACTTTTAGAAGAAGAAGTTTATTTGGAGCTTATGGCTGTGGAGGGCTAGGGTCCATAACGGTAGGGACAGAAGGCTATGGACATGGAGGCTGGAGCTCGAAGCTGAGAGCTCACATCTTGAAACATAAACAGGAAATGGAGAGCTAAGTGGCAATGGTATGTGGCTTTTTAAACCTCAATGACTGCTACCTGTGGCAAATTTAGTCTAGCAAGGCCACACTTCCTAAGGCCCCTACCACACACACACACACACACACAGTGCCAACTGTGGACAGACTGTTCAACTGCCCAAGACTTCCAGGGAAAATCTCCCTCAAGCCGTCACATTAACTAAGCCAGCGTTAGTAGATGACAAATTTCCAAGTGGTTTGGGGCTATTGTCAACTTCCACTTTAGACACCTGAGAACTGATGTGTTGCCAAAGATTTCTGAAAAGATTCTTTAAAGGGACTGCACTCAGTTTTTATTACGATGATGAAATACTCAACACAGGCTACTAGTGAAGAGAAAAGGTTTACTGAACTCAGTGTTGGGGATTCCAAGAAGGGCACCTGTGTTTTTCAGTTATGACATATCATGGTGTGGAGCACTGGTAGCACAGGCAGTAACAGGTATGTGTTGCATGTTGAACCAGGAGCAGATAGAGAAGGGACACTGGGGACGTGGGATCCTTTCCAATATTGTGCCTACAATAACTTAGTGCCCTTCCGTGAGACTCCACCTCTTTTACAAAATGATTCTTTGGCAATTTCCTACATTTATATTCTGAATTTGGGGCATCTTAGAACTTCATTACCGCTGGGCGGTGGTGGTGCACGCCTTTAATCCCAGCACTCGGGAGGCAGAGGCAGGCGGATCTCTGTGAGTTCGAGGCCAGCCTGATCTCCAGAGCGAGTTCCAGGAAAGGCACAAAGCTACACAGAGAAACCCTGTGTCAAAAAAACAACCAACCAAACAAACAAAAAACTTCTTTACCTTCTACTACCACCCCCTCTCAAATAAAATGCTCCTTCCCAATAGGTTGCTTTTCACTTTCAGGTCCTTTCCTCCCATTCCTTGAGTTCAGTCATGGTTGCTTACATCTGCATAAGCAGAGGGATGATTAACTGCAACAGGGACAACAGATCAGTAGCTACACCACAGAAGTAAACACATTCTCCTCATCTAGCACCCATTAACTTCCCTCAGCCCCTCACTGAGAGGTGAAGCCTAATGAGCTCCTCCTCCACACATGATGAAATAGTGTCAGGTCCAAGCTTGTCCCCGTAACCAGAGAGGCAGTTGGTTCATAGGTCAATGACTTTGTCATAGCTGGAAGACATTTTCATAGCACTCCACCCCAAAACTCTGATTGCTCATTCCTTCCGCTCCCTTTAGGCTTCACCTCTGAAAGGTCCTCGTCACGTCCAGTGCCACCACGTCAGAAACCAAGTCTTTAGTCACATTGGGCCGTTAGGAACACAAACCATAGAGAGTGTAGGGGAAAAATTGGTTTTACCTTCTATTTTTCACTCTGTTCTTTGGACAGTTAGTTGGCTGAAATTCTATCATCTGTCCTGGAACAAGTGTCTACATTGAGTATGGAGGCAATTCACCAAAAACGGTGGGACAGAAGCACAGAGGAGTCTGCATGTCTGGTGACATCATGGAGGGACCGCACCAACCTCGGACTTTCTAACGAGGGCTTATTTGTGTGTCTGTAAATAAGTTCATGAGTTTTTGAGCCACTGTTATTTTAGGGTTACTGCTATTTTTAAATGATACAAGATTTTTTTAAAAACAAAAATAATTACACCATGTTGAGGAAGGAGGTAAATGTAGCACAACATACTAGATTTTATATATATATATGCCCTACAGTAGCCTTATGCATGGCTAATACAATCTCTATGCATAATTATAGAAAATAAGCCACTAGTCCCATATTGTAGCACTTACTTAGTTCACATATAAGTAGTCCTAGTTAAAACTGATATCTGTAAACTACTCTTTTCTCCCCTTACTATATTTCCTACCTATGAAAATTTATTCTTATTTCTACATTTCTTGTCTTCATCGAAACCTGCCTCTGATACTTCCGATTTGGGGCCATAGGAGATAATTTAGATCCATTTATGCAGAACTCTTCAAAACAGCCTGTACATATAATATTTTTAAAAAGTACTGTTATACTTTAAAATATTTACACTTATTAATAAATCTGTTTTAAGTGTCTTGGTGGCAGAAAACGTACTTGTGTCCTTTCTGTGTTTAAAAACATTTAGAACGATGTGTTTTTGCCTTGTTAATGTCATGTGGATTTTTCACTGGCCTGTAAATGTTAGTTCAACTTAACTTGCTTGGAAAGCAGTTTTGTCGGGCCAGCTTTGCTTGGTGCTCTGGTTAATTTAATTTTATTTTTTTGCTTATTTAGACCTATTTTGTGATAATTTTCATGCCAGATGACTAGTTAAGTCTGAAGAATGTAATTTGCTGAGTGAAGCAGAGGTCAATTATCAGTCATTCTCTAAGCTTAAGTCATTAATTAATAGAATTTAGCCATAAAAGCATTAATTTGTAAATCATATTAAGATGTAAAATCTTTAATGTCTAATCTTAACCATCTTGAAATACTTAGACTGAACTCAATTTTAATTTTATCATTTACTTATGAGAAATAAGGAAACATTCTGTTATTTGTATTTAATTATAAAGTACAAGAAAATCTTTGTTTTGTCCATGCAAAACCATTTTAAAACTGACAAACTCATCCATTATACTCAAAGCTCAATTGTTGATGCCAAACTGCGTCAAACCAGTTCTCTCTTCAGAAGCATGTTTCATAAGTGTATCTATCATAAATCATAAATAACTCAACAAGATTTGCATAAATATTTATTTTTCTTTTAGACATATTTCAGGAGGACAATCTTGGGTCAGATGTTAAATATTTATATCTATAAAAAATGACAACTTTAAAGTAAAATGTAGCTGCTCAATGTTCCTTTGGGATCTCACATTTAGAGACAAATCCTCCAACGTTATCGTCTGTTATTTGTTAGACTAGCATGTGGACTTTGAAGGAGCTGACATCTTTTTCACACAGGAAGTTTCAATGCAGAGAGCATGAACTTGAATTCAAACCAATTAAGGCAAATCACATTTGCTTGGCAAGAATACAAAGTATTCTAAGAAAGTAGACAAACAAAATATGACTTTATATCATCCCATACAACTATTGGAGTTTTTCATTGTAGCTATTTGAGAGTTGGCAACAATTTTGTGTACAGCAGTAGCAGAATTGGAGAATCCCTGTGTTTCATTGAACTTAGATGTGAGTAATTTACAAAATATTGTTTGCATATACCCTTAGTTAAAGAATTGACTAGGGAAGATTTTCATAAACATATTACACCACGGTTGGTAAAATATTTTGAAAATCATAATTTGATGGGTTATATTCTCCACAAAAGCATCTTCCTTAGAAATCATACTATTTCTCAGCCGGCTGAAATAGAGAAATTGTAACTCTCATAATGTTTTTTGCTTCTAGATGTTTCAGTCAGTGGATTTTCTCTTCATAGTGGGAAGTAGTCAGTCAATGGATTTTCTCTTCATAGTGGGAAGTAGTTGCCTGCTTTTTTGCAAACCTGGATTTTATAGTCATGGTAGATTTTACTTTACTGAGTTCTGGATGTTCATCTCTGCATGGACATGCACATATGTGTTAGCTGATATTCCTGACCTCAGATTCATGACAGTTATTTGAAAAGCAAATGAATTTAAGTTGTTTTTACATACTAAAGGATCCTGTGTTGGATAGTTTTATGTCAACTTGTCATAAGTTAGTCATTTGAACAGGGGAAATCTCATGCCTTTAATCCCAGCACTTGGGAGGCAGAGCCAGGTGGATCTCTGTGAGTTCGAGGCCAGCCTGGTCTACAGAATGAGATCCAGGACAGGCACCAATACTACATGGAGAAACCATGTCTCGAAAGAAAAACAAACAAACAAACAAACAAAAAACAAAAAGAAAAAAAAGAAAAGGAAGGAAAGAAAGAAAATGCCTCCAAAAGATCAAGCTGTAGGCAAACTTGTAGGGCATTTTCTTAGTAATTTACAGAGGAGGACCCTCCTATGTGGTCCTGGGTTCTATAAGAAAGCAGGCTGAGCAAACCATCGGGAGCAAGCCAGTGATCAGCACTCCTCTATGGTCTTCTGCATCAGCTTCTGCCTCCAGGTTCCTTTCCTGCTTGAGTTCCTGCCCTCACTACCTTTGATGATGAACTACCATATAGAACTATGAGTGACATAAACCCTTTCCTCCCCAACTTGCATTTTGGTCATGGTATTTCATCACAGCAATAGAAATCCCAACTAAGACAGATGATATTACCATTATTATGACTTAATTATTTACTAATTAAAAGGACTCCATGTGTTTGAATTAATTTGGCTCATTTCAGGGAGTATTTTATCCTTTTTCAGGTATTCATTCTGTCTGTGCAAATAAAGTTTTTAATTTCTCTTAAATTTTTATATAAAGTTACTCATATTAATTAAAAACACATTTAGTTTTATTGGAATGTAAACCATCGAGCTGACAAAAATTTGGGAGACATAGGAGGAATTGCATTAATTACATAACATTTAGACATAGATAATATGTGTTTGCTATCAACTTAGCTTCCCTGTCAAAATTAGGAACCATAATACTCATTATTTTTCAATTATTTTACATCAAATATAATTTTAAAATATGCTATTTTAAAGTAGGATACAAGTGATATGAAGAGGGAAATTAGAAATCTGAGGGTGTTTAATTGGGAAGTAGATGGAAGATAAATACAGGAGAGGGAGGGAGAAGGGAAAAATAGTAAGGATGTTTGCAAAAGTCATAAGCAATTATATTATTTTTAATTTACCTAAAATCACATATAACAAATTTAAATGTGTTTGTATAATATATAAATGTATTTGTATAATATATATTATATGCATGTTATAATATATATAACTTAAGTTATGCTGTTATGCCACTTGTGGTGAAAACGCTACCCACAAGAGGAATAGACTAACAAACAAAAATCTCAGTACTGAGTCTAAGAAACCCTCTGTGGAGTATTGGTCTAGGGATGTGGTGGTTTGAAAGAAAATAAACCCCACAGGGAGTAGCACTATTAGGAGGTGTGGCTTTGTTGGAGGAAGAAGTATGTCACTGCGGAGATGGACTTTGAGGTCTCCGTTGCTTAAGCTACACTTAGTGTGACACAGTTGTACTGTTGCCTCCAGATCAAGACGCAGAACTCTTGGTTCCTGCTCCATCACCATGTCTGCCTCCATGCTGCCAAGTGTCACCATGATGACAATGGACTAAACCTATGAAACTATAAGCCAGCCCCAGTCAGATGTTTTCCTTTATAAGAGTTGTAGTGGTCATGGTGTCACTTCATAGCAATAGAAACCCAAAGGAAGACAGACGTTGGTACCAGGGACTGGGTTCTTGCTGTGACAGGCCTGACCATGGTTTTGTTTGGAGGAATTTTGACTTTGGGAGTTTGGATTAAGAAAGCAGTGGAATGCTTTAAGCACTGCTTCATGGGCTACACTTGTAGGAGCATGGAAGACAGTGGTGCTAACGGTAATTTGAACTGTGGGGGCCTGGCTCAAAATATTTGAGAAGAAAAAAATTTTAGTATGTTGCCTAGGGATCATTCTTGTGATATTTTGGTAAAGAATGTGGCTGCTTTTTGCTCATGTCCAAAACATCTTCCTGAGGCTAAATTGAAGAGTTTTAGGTTAATTGCATTGGCAAAGGAAATCTCAACACAGCCTAGTATAGATTCTGTCATGTGGTTAGTAGTGTTGACTCTTATGAAGGTTTGTAATGAAAGGAGCAGGCTGAATGTGGTAGTTTGAATGTAATTGACCCCCATAAGCTCATAGGGAGTGGCACTATTGGGAGGTGTGGCTTGGTTGGAGTAGGTATGGCCTTCTTGGGGAAGTGTGTCACTGTGCAGGTGGGTTTTGAGGCCTCCTTTGCTCAAGCTTCTCTCAATGTGATACTCAGACCACTTCCTGTTGCCTACAGGTCAAGGTGTAGGACTCTCAGCTTCTTCTCCAGCACCATATCTGTCTGCATGCCACCATGTCACACCATAATGATAATAGACTGAACCTCCAAAAATGTAAGCCAACACAATTAAATGTTTTTCCTTTATAAGAGTTGCTGTGGTCATGGTGTCTCTTCACACCAATAGAAACCCTAAATAATATAGAAGTTGGTACCAGGAGTGGGTACTAACTTGCTATGATAAGCCTGACCATGTTTTTATTTGGAGGAGTTTGGACTCTGGTAATTTGGGTTAGAAAAGCAGTGGGATGCTATGAGCACTGCTTAATGGGCCATATTAGTAGGAGCATAGAAGATTTGAACCATGGGGGTCTGGTTAAAGAGGTTTGAGAGGTGAAGAATTTTAGTATGTTGCCTAGTAATTATTCTTGCGATATTGTGGTGACAAATGTGGCTGCTTTTTGTCTGCCTGAGGCTAAAGTGAAGAGTTTTGCATTAACTCTGTTGGCAGAGGAAATGTCAAAACAGCCTGGTATAGACTCTGTTATGTGGTTACAAGTGTTAACTCTAATGAAGATTTATAATGAAAAGAAGCAAGCTGAGCAAAGAAAAACACAAAATGTACAATTTGAGGAGAAAAGGAGCACCAGGAAGTGGAATGGAGCTAATTTTTGTGTTCAAGGAGATAAACAGATTAAGAAATGGAATAAAGGGTGTGGTGACCCCAGGACAAAATCGCACCCAACTAAGTTTCTAACTTGTGAAAAGTTGGCTTTAAGGTCTCCTTTTCTCAAACTACATTCAGCTCAGTGTGACCCAATTACTCTGGATGCCTGGGGATCAAGATGTAGAACTCTCAGCTCCTTCTCCAGCACCATTTCTACCTATATGCTTCCATTAACATAATGTACTAAGCCTCTGAAAATGTAAGCCACCCCAATTAAATGTTTTTTCTTCACAAAAGTTGCTGTGGTTGTGGTGTCTCTTTACATCATTAGAACCCCTAACTAAGACAGGGAGTTCAAGAGAATCCATAAATAATTCAGGCTGTTGTCATTGTCTTTGGCCACCTTCCAGATATTGAAGATAAAGACCCTATTGCTGAAGACATCATGCACTACAGATATAGGATTTAGAGGCTTGTTCTGGATATAAGTCACTGTGACGCTTCATTATAATTCTTCATGTTATGATAACCCCCTCATAATTGTTATGAATCATAATGTAAATATCTGATATGCAGGATATCTGATATGAGCCCCCCAAAAGGTGTAGTGACCCACAGGTTGAGAACTGTTCCTTTATAAAATAATTTAATAATGCATTTTTAAATGTTGGTAATTTTCGCAAAATCTTATTTTCCAAAGGTTTGTTAAGCACTGAGCTCAGTCATAGATTCATTTAAAAATGATTTATTGATATTTTTAACTTGTGGATTTCTTTGGTAGTGGTCTATTAGAAAACATTCCTTAATAATGTCCTATTATGATACTAATAAGGAGGTTTATAATTTTCTTCTTATTTTGTGCTATCATCTTTCATATGTTAGTTCAGACATGAACATTTCCTTAAGAACACAAAACTTTTGGCTTATCACTCTGAGTTCATTTCTTAATGGACTAATGTTCATAAAATACTGTTGGAACGAAATGGATTTTGGTGACTCTCAGAAGTGTCTAACAATGCAGTCTAAAACATTTTGTTTACTTCTGAAGAAAAATGATTAAAAGATTAAAGCAGGTTGCTGTGGAATGTCATTCTGTATGCTATGAATATATGTTCCTCTGATTGACAGATAAATAAAATGCTGATTGGCCAGTAGCCAGGCAGGAAGTATAGTTCGTGGTAAGTGGAAGTATAGTTCAGGGTAAGTGGATGAGGAAAATTCTGGGAAGAGGAAGGCTGAGTCAAGAGACGTCAGTCCAGGGAGAAGCATGTAACAGCACACAGGCAAAGCCACAGAACATGTGGTAACATATAGATGAACAGAAATTGGCTGATTTTAAAGTGTAAGAACTAGTCAGTAGTTAGCCTGAGCTAATGGCCAAGAAATATTAATTAATACAAGCCTCTGTGTGTTTACTTGGGTCTGAGTAGCTATGGAATAGGCAAGACACAGAAAAACTTCACCTACAACGGTTCATCCAAAGGAAGACCACACAAATCTAGGTTTTTAATGTATTGCTATTTGTTGAAGTTTCTGAAAATGGTAAGGCAATTTTAGTAATATATAAGATGATAAAATAGTTTTTAGGTCAAAGCCTAAAGTACCAACTGTACACAGTTACTAGTAATTTTATGTTTCAGCTTGTAGCACAGTGTCTAGTAAATAAAATTCCATTGAAGAATACATATTAAATAGATTAACAAAAATGAGTGTGTTACCAGCATACTGTGTGACTTTGCTGTAACAATTTCTGATTGGTGTTTTAATTGATTATTTATACAGAGTACCTTTGAACACTTTTCAAAGTAATACCAATGCCTGAAATTTCAAGTGTATCTTGTAGGTTCTCAGAACATGCAAATACAGCTACATAGCATGCAGGTATCAGATACTAGGGGGAAATTATGTTTAGATGATGGGAAATATTCTGCCAAGCTTCTAACTAATTTTTACCAAGAAAAGGCTATCCCATAAGCTTTCAGAATGAAAAAAAAACAATATGGTTTTCCAGCAAATGAAAGTTATTTTTAAATACATATACCTATTTTTCATAAGAATATTAAATGAAGCTGTTTTGCAGGTTTTTTTAATGACAAGGCAGTTCCCCAAAGCATGATTCCTTCTAAAATGTTTTGCAGTGACATCCTCCAGCAATTATCTGATTAGAGAAGGCTGTCATCCAGAAGAGGAAGTCGTTAGTATTTAACATGATGAAGTACATTCTTAATGTTCAGTGTTTCTATGGAAGGAATCTTGCAAGTGAATAAATCCACAAAGCTGTGAATATACAGAACTTGTATAACTGATTAGGAAAGTATTTTCTTCAATGTAGAAGTGCTATTCTGCCAAGGCTTTGTTTAAATAACAATGTGGGAGTCAAAATACATTAATGTTTTAATTATTTAATTGTAAATATTAGAATATATTTAAAAATATGTCAAGACATTTCAATATGTATTAAAATGGAGAGAAAACATAATTTTCCTAATCCTTACATTAAGTACAATTTAATAGGAATTATATACAGAACATAAAAGGATTTGGAGATGTGGAGGAGAGCCTGGAGGCTATACATGTCCTAAGAATCTAGTTCTCCAATGAACATCACAGTAACAAGTTGCTGAGTGTCTTAGTTACTTTTCTATTGCTGTGAAGAAACGCCATGACTAAGGCAACTTATAAAAGAAAGCATTTAATTTGAGGCTCATAGTTGTAGAGGGTAGTAGAGTCTATGGCCGTCATGGTGGGGGACAAGGCAGCAGGCAGGCAGGTGTAGATATGAATCAGTGAGTAGCTGAGAGTTTACTTCTCATCCACAAGCAGCAGGCAGAGAGAGAGAGAGAGAGAGAGAGAGAGAGAGAGAGAGAGAGAGAGAGAGAGAGCCTGACTTGATCTCTCCTCCAATAAGACCGTATCTCCTAATCTTTCCCCAAATAGTTCCACCAACTAAGGACCAAGCATTCAAATATATGAGCCTGTGGGGGTCATTCTTATTCAGCCCACCGCACCAAGGCTTTCTTTGTGTTTTATACATTACAGATTTGGAAGTGAACAAGGCAGTTCCCCAAAGCATGATTCCTTCTAAAATGTTTTACAGTGACACGGTGTAGAAATGGGGAACCGCTGGTGGTTTCATGGCCACAGAGAACATGAGGAAGGAGAAACTGTGACTAGAAACATATGGTTACTTTTCCTTGTCAATTTTATTATATTAAAGGTTATTCAGCAAATGAACTGTCAGTTTGTCAATGAAGATATTTCTGGAAAAGATCAGCATTTGCATTAGTAGTTGAGGAAAGTAAAGTTGCTATTGCTACTTTGCTATTGCTACTTTAGATGGCCATCATCTAGTTCAGTCACAGCTTCAAAGAACAAAAAAAATGGAGGAAGGCAGGGTTCTCTCTCTCTCTCTCTCTCTCTCTCTCTCTCTCTCTCTCTCTCTCTCTCTCTCTCTCTCTCTCTCTCCCACTCCCACCCCTTGGGTTCTAGCATTCATCTTCTCTTGCTCTACAATCATCACAAAATGTGGTTTTCTGCCTCAGTTTCCAGAACCTACACCGTTGTTACCTTGGCTCTTAGATTTTTTCCCTCAGACTCAGTTGCTGATCTGGTTCTCCAACTTGTAGAAAGCACATTGCAGAATGTCTAGGCTCTCATATTCTCATATATAGTCATATATGTGACTATGTATTGATATTAGAATTTATAAATGTGGTTAAAATTGATAGACAAAAGTTGGCATTTTCATTAATAGGATCAGATATCAAAGTTTCTAGCAGAAACAAATATCATTTTTATGATTCATTTACTTATGAAATGTTTTAGTCTCTAACACCTCATGTCTGTCTGTATATTTGAAGTACAAAAGAGAGAAACAGAGATATATATGTCTTAAAAACTAGGTAGACAATATTACTGTTGAGTGACCAAACTCTTCCTGGGGAGACATAACACATATGTCTATTCATCCCAGAGAGGGAGCCTGAAGGGACTCTAGCTAGCCAGAGCATGGCAAACATGGCTCTGACAAGCCTTGCCCTTCTTCCCCATTCCCTCTGCCTTGCAATAAGCTGTTAAAATATATTGCTAGAGCTTGCAATTAAGATCTATTCCTTTATTTGGCCATTTCCTTCACCTGAGGCTGATTACTATGGTCTAGCTACCAAAGTATTGAATTCTGGCAATCAAAAGTCTCCTTTAGCTCAACTAAATAACATGCCCAATTAAAATTAAACACCTCAACTTAACACAGGGTTTCTACTTTTACCTTTATCAACTGCCATTTGCCTAAGGGCCACATCTGTTTCTGCTCTAATGAGAGGCAGTCCTTTGTCCTGCCCCTCTGCTCCCTCCCCCTCAAATATCCCTGAACTCACTTGCTTGCTCCCTTCCCTTCTCCCTCATCCTCTATCTGGATCTCTTATTCCTGGATCTCTTATCCCTCTGGGGCAAATAAGTCTCCTTTTTGCTCATGAAAACTTGGGCTTGAGCCAACACCAATCCCTTCAGAGCCCACAACAGACCAAAATACAGACAACACCAAAGTCCAGCCTAGTGAACCAATTATTTTTATTGAAGTTACTTACAGGAATATGGGTGAGTGGTTACTTACTGAGCAGAAATGACTCAAAATCAGCTGCATCACCTAAGGCCAACCCAGCATGAGTGATAGCTCACAAAGCTGAGAACCTGCAGCATACTGCACAGCCTATAGCCAGCTCAACATATTGGAAAGTGTCCATTCCATGTGCCTCAGTTGGTATAAACCTCTTTCAGGCAGCTTGGCTGGTGTCTTAGAGTTTCTATTGCTGTAAGGAGATCCTATGACCTCAGCAACTCTTACAAAGAAAACATTTAATTGGGCCTAGCTTGCAGTTCAGAGATTTAGTCCATTATCATCAGAGGGTGGCATGCAGGCAGGTACTGGAGAAGGAGTTGAGAGTTCTACATCTTGATCTGCAGGCAACAGAAAGTGAACTTTCTCACTCGACATGGCTTGAGCATCTATGAGACTTCAAATGCCCTCCTCCACAGTGACACACTTCCTCCAACAAGTCTATATCTACTCCAACAAGGCCACACCTCCTAACAGTACCACTCTTGATAGGCCAGGCATTCAAATGCACAAGTCTGTGGGGGCCATACCTATTCAAACCACCACAGCTTGTTTCTCTTTATTCTTATAACCTGCTCTGGTCTCAGAGTTTTCTTTGCAGCTTAGCTTGTTTTATTTACTCTGGGCAGGAGAGACCCAGAGAGTCTGGTCAGTTTCAGGGATTTCCTGAAGCTATTTTGAGTTGTTTACCTTTCTGCTTAAGGAGCTTCACACACAATGGAAAATTTCAGTCCCAGAGGAAACTGTTATACAACTACCAACACCTCTCATTTATTCTTCTTTAAGGCTAGTGAGGTATCATGCAGAGTCTTAAGGAGTACTTCAAATATGAAGTCTCAGTTACTCACTCTTCACTATCATAACCATCATCTTGACACCTTCTATAAAGGAAGCACAACAGTCCATTAAAATAAGAATGATTTGACATCTATGCATGTATACATGTTTTTTGTGCTTATGACATTTCTTAGCATTATAGCACATAGTAGGCTGAATTCAATGAAATGTGAATTTGCAATTAATTGAACGAAGCTTACTCCGTCTGAAGCAGAGAGAGGATCCTTATGTAAGAGAAGTTAGTAGATTGGAAAAGGCAGGGATTCCTGAACGATCATTCTCTCTCTTCTCCAGTTCCTGCTTTGTTCATTCAACAAGCTAGAGTTTATTTGAGGCAATGGGTTATAAACACGCATCAGTCCATACACATGACAGTCTTAAGAGAGTCATGGAAGCATCTGCTCATCTTGTGACCCCACTAAAAAGCTCTTCAAAGGCCACTTTATAGAACTTCTTCTCTATGTTAAACTGGAATTTGGAAATAACAAAAGATCTGCATGGCAAATTCTCAAAATGGTGAAATTAAGTTCTGCTGTGAGAAGTGAGGTACTCGTTCTAGTCTAGCCTTGCAGTATAGTTTCGGAAACAAACCCTGAAAGTCAAGCACAGGAGTCTTTTTTTTTTTTGTCAAGTGCTAGAAGAATAAGTATGTGGTTCTAGAACTGCTATCCATAATGACTCTGCCACTAGGCTGGGGTAAGACGTGCACCCCATCACTGGGGACCTTAGGATTGCTGATGTGCTGTTACCATGGGAGCACATTGGGCAATACAGGCTGCTCCCATCACTAGTGCTTTATAGAAAATGACCCAGTACTAGCAGCCAAGTAGATGTTGAGCAATAGCCTCCCCGCTCCTTTCCCCCAACTTCCCTTCAGAACATCCCCACCCAAATCCCTACAGATGTTAGGGTGGGGATGACCCTGCAGATGGCTGCATCAGGGTGAATTTGTGAACTCAAGAGTTCTTCTCCGTCTCTTCCTTACTTCTCCCTAGCAGCTCAAGGTGCTGAGGGAAAGGGGAAGTATCCTGACAATAGGAGGAAAACAATAAACAAGTCATGAGTTAGTCAGCTTTTGAGGAGTAACTGCCACATCATACGTTGTCCTTCATTACAGTCATAGTGTCAGCATGACACATCAATGTCTGGTATGTGGTATCTGAGCCATGCAGCAACTTAAACAAAAGCAGGATCTTGATCAAGAGAGTTTCTGACTCAGCAATAAAGAAAGCATTTTAGAAATTGTATATATGTTAGTGTGTGTGTTTGTGTGTATATGTGTGCATAATCAGAAAACAATCTTCTTTGTATCCTCATTTGAATGTACCACCTTTCAATAATTCTTTAAACTCCCATCTCAGACCTTTTCTGAAAGATGTACAGCCATACTTCAAAATGTTGTATATAAGCACATGCACCTTAAAATCAATTACAAAAGGACTCCTTGGAAATAGCGCATGAATCGTAAGTATACTATTGAATGAGAGAATTATAAAATATTTGCTATAAAATGATCCTCAAAAGCAGTTTAGATGAAAAAAGCCAAGAAACAAAAATTATACATAAAATCAATAGAACCACAACAACACACATATAATAGTATACTTAGTAAATATAACAATATGTGAAGTTTTTCTTTGTTATCATGAAAAATTCAACTCAATGATGAGAGTAGTTATCAATTCTTATAGAATTACAGGTGTTTATTTCTCATATGTGATATGTGTGTGGAAAATGTACTGTTCATGCCATGATGACAAAGTTACGTTAGAATATAGACTTTAGGCTCAGCAGCCGAGCAAAATTGGAGCACAGAACTTCAAACACTCAGTAACAAAGGGAACGAAATGCCATATAAATAAGTAAGAGGACAAAACTCATTCCACTGCCAAACAAAACAATGGCACACAGCCACTTGTCACTGGGTTCAGAATATGTCGGTAGAGTCAAGACTGCATCTGGCCCAGTGTGGACTGCTGTGTTTCTTGTCGTCCCCATCTCCCAGGAGCATTCGTTGGAAAGAAGAGTTGGTATCAACATTTTCAGTGTTCTCAGTGAGAGCTCTTCCCACCATCTCCAGGTTGAAAGGCAGTGAGTGAACCGAAGTTGCATGGAGGGCAAAGTTACCCGAGAAGATGAAAGAGGAATTCTGTAGGGAAAGCCGCATGAACAGACCCAGTGGGATGGAGCCGGAAACCTCTAGAGAGGCTTGAGATTTTCCAGGGCTTCCTGATGAGTTTTGGAAAAATTCAGAACATTAAAGAAAATCTCAAAGGGTACTACAGTAGAGCTGGTTACTTCCTGGGAAGGATGTATCTCCCACTTCCACTCTGCTCACATAGCGTTGGCTACTGTTTTCATGATAAAAAAAAAATAGAAAGAAAACAAACAAAAAACCCAATAAAACAACACACAAGTAGATGTGTAGATGTTCTATTTAGGGCTGAACTCCCTACAGTGACCTTTTCTCTGCACTCTGACCAGTTGTACATCTCTGTGTTGATTGCCGTCCACTATACAAACAATATCCCTTGGTGAGGGGTGAGAGATGCACCAATCTACAGGTACAGGGAGAAGCATTTAGAAGGCACTTTGTTGCTATGTTCATTTAGCAAAATAACAGTAGGCTCTCCCCTAGGGTCCATGAAGCCTGCCCCCCGCCATAGTCATGGTTCTTAGCCAGGTTTACAGCACCAAACACACATTCTATCCTGTGGAGGAAGCCTGAAATCCAACCAGAGTTCTTGATTACTCCATAGCGTTCATGACACTATTGCCTCGGTGGACATATCTTTCCAGACCCGTCACTGTTGCTCCCTGGATAGGACTGTAGATGAACTTTCTCTCCTAGTAGCCTGCATTGTACCTTCTGGCACTACAAACACTACCCACGAACGTATAGGCAGCACTAAGATCCAGTCAGTTCTTAAAAAGACAGATGAAGACATGTTTTCTGGTGGGTTATATGGTGGGAGAGTTCTGGAAAGAGTTGGAGAGGGGTCATGATAGTGAATACTATCAGAATACATTGTATACACGCATGAACATTCTAAATAAATAAATTAAAAATAATATATTGAAGAAAGACACAAAAAAGAGGATGAAATACCTCACTTTAGCCTCCAAGGTGACTGAGACAGGTTCTAAACCAAGTAGGGTTGGTATAAAATGAACATATTGCAGAGCAGTGGTGGCACACACCTTTAATCCCAGCACTCAGGAGGCAGAGGCAGGTGGATCTCTGTGAGTTTGAGGCCAGCCTGGTCTACAGAGTGAGTTCCAGGACAGCCAGAGCTGTTATACAGAGAAATCCTGTCTCAAAAACCAAAAACCAAACCAAACCAAAACAAACAAACAAACAATCAAAAAAAAAAAACAGAACATGAGGCATGTAGCCTAACTTTGGGTGTTTTAGTCTTTTCATTTTTTTATTAGTTCTTTGAGAACTTATTTTGCTCATATTCAGCCCCTCCCTCTCTACTCCCAGTCTTAGGCCTTACCTATCTAGGCAACTTTTTGTTCTCTCCCCCCGCCCCCCCCCTCTCTCTCTTGACTCAAGTACAGTTGGTTCTTCCTATATATTCCTGGACTGTGACCTGTCACTGGAGTGTGGTCAACTCAGTGGGGGACACACCCCTAAAGCACACCTCTGTCCTTCCAGGGGGGATTTTGTACCCACCTCTCCTCTCCACGTTTGGACTTTGGTTTCACCTTGTGTGGATCTTTTGCCTCCACTACTGAGAATGCATATGTGCAACTGTCCTGCTGTGCCCTGAGTACTATTTCCTTGAAGTTATCCACTCCCTCTGGCTCTTATAATCTTTCTATCCCACTTCCACAATGATCCACGAGCCTTGGGAAGAGGTGGTGTGATGTACTCATCTAGGGATGAACATTCCAGAGTGTCCTATTCTCTGCTCCTTGTCCTTGCTGGTCTCTGTGTTAACTGCCATCTTACTGTAAAAAGAAGCTTTTCTGATGATGGTTGAGAGATACACTGACCTATGGATATAGTAATAAGTCATTAGGAGTCTATTTAATACTATGTGCATTTAGCAGGATAAAGTAGTAGGTTCTCTCCTATGGCCTATGACCTGTATAGCCACAGATACTTAGCCTTAATGTCCATACCAGGTGTGGGTTTCAACTTGTAGAGTGGGTATTAAATCCAATCATAAAATGCTTAGTTAATCCTATGATGTTGGGGCCGCCAGTGGGCATGTCTTACCAGGGCAAGTACTAATTGTAGCTTGCAGATTTTGCAGCTAGGCACAAATGCTTATTTTTTTCCCCTCTTGTAGAGTGTGTAGCATCTACCAAAACTGTGAAATCTAGACAGTAGGGAATGAAGCTTCCAGGCTAAGACTAGGTTTTTAACCTCAAGATCTAGAGGAAAACCAAGAGCATTGTAAATAATTTGTAATTTTGGGCCGTCTATGGGACTTCACTGCCCAAAAATTCCAAAGGAGGTAACCTATTCCTAGCCCTGGAATTTTCATTTACTCACCTGTGATGTCTAGCGTGGACATTGTTGCCCTATTGTAGGATAACTATTTAAACCTTTTAAAGTAAGTGTGTGTGTGTGTGTGTGTGTGTGTGTGTGTGTGTGTGTGTGTGTGTGTTTTCAGAAAATTGTAAAGCAGTAGATTTTCATCTGACCATGCCCAAATGTCCTTAGACTTAGTTACCCCTCCATATTCCCTTGTATCCCCCACCCTCCCACTCCCCTCAATTGTTTGCACCACTTTCTCCTATCTCCCCTCCACTTAATGTCACCCATGGACTATTAAAAGTAGCTCATCAGTGGACTCTAATCAAATAAAAAATAAACATTTTAAAAATAGGTGGAAATGGAGTCTGTTACCAAAGAAGTGGCAATAATAAATAAAATAGAAAATAAAGATTAATTGTGAAAAATATGCTAGAGCAATAGAGTGTGAGCTTTGGAGATTTTGAAACATTGAAAATAAGAAATAGTGCAGCTGGGGGAAAATCTTGAAGAAGAGGAAGTTAAAGTAACAGGAAGAACCTGTAGGACACAGCAGGGAGCTCAGGCCCGAGGGCTTGCCAGGCAGTGTGGCTCTTGGCTCTGCCAATTGCTAGCTGTAAATTCACTGGCAAGTCAATGCTTCTGAACCACAATTCCATTTTGATTTCTGATTCTGAAGGATACATGTCTCAAAAAGTTCATGTATCAGGTGTGTTCAACCTACCATTCATGAGCCATGTGTGTCCCCTTACAGTTATCAATGCCATTCACCACATCTGTAGATGGCAGTATCATGTCACATGACGAAATGTTGGACATTCTTGAATGATCTCACAACTTTCGTCTGCATCTGACCCATTCTCTGACTTGTCTTCTTAATTTAGGTTCCAAAAGTTATGCAACAGTAGCTCCTAGATAGAATATGTCCAATCTACACTTCAGTATTTCTGTTCATGTAAGAATTTTCTTTGTAATTGTTTTTGGTCTCTTTGCCTCTCTGGAACATCTTATAGCTAATCCACCACCATGCTCAACTAACACTCCTTTCTGAACACATTGAGAATCGTCCTACATCTCTTTATCTCACTTGATGATATCTAAGTCAAGCCTGTCACTTTTTCCTGTGAGTGCAAGACCCCAATCGGTGTCCTCACTTTAGAGTTTAGTCTCGATGCAGTAGAATCTGAATAAGCATAAAAATATCATTTAATTTCATTCTATTGAACTAAATGGCTTCCCTTGTCAGTCACAATAAAATTCAAAAGCCAGTACTAGGCTACAGTTCTCTGCGTGTTATCTTACCTGCCTACTCCTTAACTTCCTTATTTCTTCTGGCTATACTAACACCTCTGCTGGTTCTGGGACATGCTGAGGGAAAGCCTTTGCACCAGCTAGTCTTCCTGCCTGCAATGATCTCGATCACGATTTACTCAGATCTGTGTGCAAAAACTCCTTGAAAGGGGACAAAAGGTTTACCTGCTGTGTGACGGAATGTCCCTTTCAAATAACAGATACTGGAAATGTCAGCAAAGACCGGGAACTAGCACATACTCCCTGGCTGGAGGCAGAGGTAACAGGAACAGACCATAAGCATAACAAGTTAGCTCCCCCTGACACAAAGACATGGTGGGAAAGTGGGCAAAACAAGGTAGTTACAGGTGGTCATGTGACATTTTAAAACAAAGAGGGTTGCAAGATGGTTATAAATAACTTTTTGAAACAAAGACATGATGGCCATTCGTGAAACGCGTGGTACAGAAGCATTTGTAGTTAAGGTGATGGGTGGGACACAGCTCAATCCTTGAGAAACAAGTTTAATCACAAACAGGAATAACCCTAGTTTGTCTTTACTGTAAGGTGGCTTTTAAGCCTAAGATGGAGTCAGACTGGATCTTCATAGTCATCGTAGGGAAAGCCCAGACACAGTTTACATTGCTGAGACACCATCTCTGGGCCGCCAGATCAGGGAACCGAATAGAATACCAGAGCTGTAGCTGTATCACTGAGAGGGCAGGTTCCAATGGGGAATTTATTTCTTGTATTTTAAAAAGTATTTATTTATACTGTATTCACATTGAAGACACTGTTTACACCGATCTTCAAGAGATTTAGAGCTTCAAGAGATGTTGACCCATAGCTTTCTTTTAAAGCTCCATAGGCTTATCATTAGATTTCATTCCTAGTGAGAAGTATTTGAAATAATTTCCCTTTAAGATAAAAGGAGAATTATGAGAAATTTCAATTAAAACTTATACTTTTGAAAGAAACACATTAGTAAAAATTATCTGGATAATATTTTATCAAGTTATATTTGAGAAGAGAGAATTATTTGGTAAGCAAAATTTTAACGTAAGTTTTTTTTTGAAAATTCTGAATATTGGAATATGATTCTTTCTAACTGCAATGATAAATATATCCGTGTATTTGTGCAATAACTCAGATGATCCCATCATCAACTGTGGACAAAATATGGATCAACTGTCACATTACATTCCAGATCAGATATGTAACCTATGACTAGACAGGCAAAATAAAATACAGGACTTTGTAAAATATTTGGGCTAAAATTCCAGAGTTTAAGTTAGTGTTAGATCATATGAAAAAATCAAAGAAAAAGACAATGTTTTTATCCAAATCATTTGGGTTTTCACACAAAATGACAAATAGAAAAAATATAAGAAAAAACTGAAAAGATAAAAAGATAAGGAAACCGTTCTTAGTTACAGATGCAATTTTTTTTAAATTTTATTTTACAATATCATTCAGTTCTACATATCAGCCACGGGTTCCCCTATTCTCCCCCCTCCCACCCCCTCCCCTTACCCTCAGCCTACCCCCCATTCCCACCTCCTCCAGGGCAAATCCTCCCCTGAGGACTGCAATCAATCTGGTAGACTCATTCCAGGCAGGTCCAGTCCCTTCCTCCCAGACTGAGCCAAGTGTCCCTGCATAAGCTCCAGGTTTCAAACAGCCAACTCATGCAATGAGCACAGGACTTGGTCCCACTGCCTAGTTGCCTCCCAAACTGATCAAGCCAATCAACTGTCTCACCTATTCAGAGGGCCTGCTCCAGTTGGGGGCCCCTCAGCCTTTGGTTCATAGTTCATGTGTTTCCATTCATTTGGCTATTTTTCTTTCAATAATTTAGTAAAACCAAAATTTATTATAAGCCACAGTTGTCCTAGGGACCTCCATGCTATATATCTAGCCTCTATAGTTCTATGGGCTGTGGTCTTATTGTTCTTTATTTTATATCTAGAATCCACTTATGAGTGAGTACATACCATGACTGTCTTTCTGGGTTTGGGTTACCTCACTCAGGATGATTTTTTTCTAGTTCCATCCATTTGCCTGTAAATTTCATGCTTTCATTGTTTTTCTCTGCTGAGTAGTACTCCATTGTGTATATGTACCACATTTTTTCCATCCATACAGATGCAAATTTTATCAGCTTCTCAGTACTTTACTCTAGCTTAATGATTACCAGCCTTTCTAAA
The DNA here is from genome assembly GCF_049852395.1 of Peromyscus maniculatus bairdii. NCBI lineage: Eukaryota > Metazoa > Chordata > Mammalia > Rodentia > Cricetidae > Peromyscus > Peromyscus maniculatus. The sequence goes on from NC_134860.1 coordinate 101,619,866, forward strand.
TCTGGGACCCTTGAATACAGTTCCTCATGTTGTGGTGACCCCCAACCAACCATAAAATTATTTTTGTTGCAACTTCATAACTATAATTTTGCTACTGTTACAAATCATAATGTAAATATCTGTATTTCCAACAGTCTTAGAAGACCCCTGTGAAAGGGTCAATTTGCCTCCAAAGGTTTCCCGACCCACAGGTTGGGAAAGACACTCTAGCTCATTCTTTTCTTGGTGGTATACACTTACAAAAGAAAGAGTAGAATTCAAATATAATTCAGATCATTTCTTTTAAATGGTAGAAAGAGACCAGTACCCAAAGCAAAACAGAAGCTTCCCTAAGTGGGTGATGGAAGAGGGAAGTTTAGTATCTAGAATAAGGTGCTTAGGGAACAGACACTGCGTCATGCCTCATGAGGTGGTGACAGGATGCAGAAGTCACAGATGGGAAGTGCTGGGAAGCCTAGTAAAAGGAGATTCCAGCTCCCTCCTGGAATCCAGGTGTTTGCAGGTCAAGACAACGGTGGCATTTTCTGTATTCTCATACAGCAGTGTAGAGCATGCCAGTGGAAAGGAGCCTGGCTACTGCCACAATTTTTGTTTTTGAAAAAGAAAATAAATCAGAAAGCCCTTTTGGGGAAGCTTAAACCAGAAAAAAATTAAACATGTCCATTCTTACCCTAATGGATATAATATCTTATGCTCTCCAAAAAAATCGCTGTTCCTCTTTGACCAACCTCACTGGTTTTAGGGAAGTAATTATTCTGTAACTATTCCCATTCCTTTGCAGATTCCCTTCTCAGCACGGCGGTGGGGGAAGCGTTAGAGTTCTTACACCTCCCCCTGCTGGTGGTAAACAGGATGTGCAGGTTTTGTATGTAAAGCTTTGGCTTGTTTATCCCAAGAACAGCTAAATATAACATCAGCTTGTTATTGTAAAAACAAGATTCCTTCCGTCGTTTCCGATCTCTGAAAAAGTTCAACCCGTAAATTAAAAACACGAAGAGTCATAGAATCTCCTGCAGAAACTATTTTTTCCGGATGTCGGAGCGACAGTGGATTTTAGTTTGATTCCACAGTAGGCCTTCAAAAGTCTACATTTCCGAAATTCAACCCCAGAAACGATCTAAGATCGTTGGGATTTCATTCAGATTGCATCTGCTTGCTGCCACTTTCTGTACCGGTTTTATCTTTTAGCCGGGGCAGAGGTGTGAGGGTTACCAGTCACTAAAACGGCCCCAACACTTGCCAGCTCCTTGCAGCTGGGCGGCTGCCATGTGTCAGCCTCAGGCTGTGGGTGGTACAGATGATCCTAGGAGAATCGCCTGGCCTGTGTACCTACATGTCATGCTGAGCTGAGATACTCTGTACATTTCCATTTCTTAACCAATAACATCTCTGAAATTTCTCTTGCCTTCATAATTCCAAGTGTGAAGACATACCTCGGTATATTTCATTTTAGCCGACTGGTATTTCTAATGGTTGCTTTAATTCTGTCTCGGACTCTGTTCACAGCAGAGGGGTGAGTTCTGGCCTGTTCTCAACAGTGTCTATAACTAATTGTATAACCCGCAGAACACCCCAAAGGGTATTCCTGAGCTAAATGGTTTTGGTTTAGAAGAAGGCACAGAACCCAATCACCATTTCAGGATGGAAAATTGTTAAAAGTAACACAGTCTCTCAATCCTGACCAAGTCTCTCATGTTTTGGCAGATAGGGGGTGATAAGGTTTGAAGATCAATGTTTAAAATGCTTTCTTTGTACCTCTATTCCTCTATTATTCCATTTGTTGGGCCACAGTGTCCATTCCTGTCACTTTCCTCTCTGCAGGCTTCTCTTGCCTTTACTTCATAGGCACTCCAAGAAAATACTGTTAAAGTCAACTTGATTACTTTAAAAAATGCTTTACTGATTATTAAACTCATGACACATTTAATTTGAGTTTCAGCTAGACAATGGCTTTCATGGCCAGGATTCTGTTTTCCTTAGGGTTTGTGTGTGTGTGTGTGTGTGTGTGTGTGTGTGTGTGTGTGTGTGTGTGTCTTTTGTTTTTCTTTTTACCGTGTGCTGGGCATGTTTCTTCTTACTCATTTCCTCCTGGTCTTCCTATGCACCTGGTACATCCTGATCTCCCTGGAAAGGTTGCAATTCTGGGGTCTGTGTTCTGGGTGCTCTCTTTTCTGCTGTCGCTGGGTCAGGCGGTTCCCTCTGCAGCGGCCGGGTCAGTCACAGTACTCTTTGCTCATCTGCCTGCATAAGAATGATGCAGTTTGCCCTTCCTTGCTCTGGAGGAAAGGACAGCAGCTACCTTTTTCTCCTTCTTCCTCCTGAGCAAGGTGCTTTCATGACTCCAGAGGAAAGAGGTGCCACCTTGCAGGAAGAGGGAACAGAACCTCCTTAACAAGTTCTAGTGGTTAGGGAAATGTGAAAGGTTCCTTGCTTGGACACAGTGCTGACTGTGGGGGCCCAGTGTTGAAGACAGGCACACAGATGAGGCCAAATTTTACAGAAATGACTTCCCTGTTCCAGCTTCATGACTTTTCCTGCTTTGCATCAGCTTGTTCTGAACTCAGGGATATTCTTTACTTCTTGGTACTACATTCTACGCTGACTTTATTCACTGTTTCATTTAGAGCAGTGGTGCTCAACTTGTGGGTTATGGCCCCTCTGGGGGGTCAAACGATCCTTTCACAGGGGTAGCCATCAGAAAACACAAATACTTACATTATGATCATAACAGTAGCAAAATTATAGTTATAAAGTAGCAACAAAAATAATTTTGTGGCTGAGGGTCACCACAACAGGAGGAACATTTAGAAAATTGAGAACCACTGATACAGAGATTCATTGCTATCATTTCTGAATTTCCCCAAAGATTTTGCCAACATTTGTACATTGATAATCACCCTCCCCCCAGGCATTACCTGTTTGTGAGAGTGGCTTTGGCTCTATATCCTTACCACATCTCCCTACTGATGCCTCACAGAAGATGAGAGACAAACAGAGATGTCAATTTACCTTGTTCTTTTATTTCTCAGGACATTACATAGTTTAGAGTCTCTAAGGTATTTTATAATTTGATAGCAATGTGAATGTGCAGGGTAAACAGCAGCTGCTACTTGAGATGGAGGGTGCAAAGAAAATAAATGCATGGAGAGAAAAGGGTACTGATCACATTTCTGAACTCCATGTAAGGATTCCGGATTCAAGCAAATGCCTTTGTAGCATTTTAGAATCCTCTATCCTGGTTCTTCCCACTCCATCTGCTTCAGTGTGTGTTCAGTTTCAAACCTGCTTCTGGTCGTTAGGTTTTAATACTCCATGTCTTGAAGAAGAACGTCTCCCTTCACACCTCTCCTCAGGATGCCTCCACGAAAGAATGGAGCTCCTCCGTCTGTTTTATCTCCACCACCATCATCCTAGTTATTCCTGAAAGGACTGGATTTCAGTGATCCCTATTTCAAACCTCAAAAATCCCTTTAGATTTTTAATCTGCAATTCCCAGTGTTTGCCAATTTAGGACCATCTGCAAATTAGTTAATGTGCAGTTTAGCCTTTCTTTGAAATCAGTAATTAAGATGTAAAGTAAGACTGAGACTAAGACTAATTCCCTGGGCTTCCCACTGGGACCTCTCCTGAGCTCCATAACTCTTTCATCAGCACCTCTGGCTTATCAACTTCCAGCCAAATCTCCAGCTATTTCACTCGATATGTAATTAAGCTGATGTATGAGGATCACCAGATTAATTTCTGTTTTGTAAAATGCTGTCTGGGATACATATTTATTTGACTTGGTTTTGTATTTACATGTGTGGAAACCTTATAACCAAGATGAAAAGAATATTTTCAGTTAGACTAACCCTGGCTTTTCCCATTAGCTAATCTCCTGCACTGAAGACAGACACAAATAGCCCCTCAATATTAATTCTATTATTTAACTGCAGCCAAATTCAGAATCTAGACTATAACTGCAACACAGGGATACTTTTCTCCTTTCCTTTTATTTTAAATGTGTTCCAACTTTCTAGCATCCTTCAAGGTATTTAAGATAAAAAAAAACCTGCCTTTATTTTAATAAGTTTATTCACTTATTCCCCCATTAGCCATACAAGAACCTTTTGTTTTCAGGTCTTAGGCATTTTCTATTAGCTGCCAATTATCTATGTCTCAGACTGACATTCAAATAATTAAATATTCAGGTGCACCGATCTTGCCACCAAGGGTTTTATGAGCATTTGAGAAATTTGTTTAAGTTTAATTGGGAAATTAAGCCATGGGGCAACGTTACTGTGGAGCTACACTGCTGTGCTCTGAGTAACCAGACTAATCTAGGTCAGAAAAGCACAATAGGACCCACAAACACCCAAAGAACATGAAATCGTGCTTTTAATGACTGCCAAATTCTGAGGTATGTTAATCTTCCCTTTCTGGGACTCTTTCTTCCTCTAGTGTGCCGACCAGTCTCTGGTTTATAACCTAAATCTTCTTAATGATTTCTAGCCCCTGCCTCTTTTCTCTGGCTCTTTTCTCCCATCAGAACTTACTCAAGTATTTTATTACTTGTGTGTCTGCAAAACATATCGCTCTTTCCTCTGTAGTGTCAGATAACATTCCGAGCACTCCGAGTTAGATGGCGGTTTCTCTGTTGCTGGGAAATGCATCCAGACAGGCAGTAAACATTTTTATTCTGCTATAAATACACAAGAGTTTATGATGTATGTGGGACTCCAGTACGATGGGTTTCTTCCCAGCTGAGACCAACCCACACAGGATGAAGGGGCCTGGCTCATTTTATATTTTCTTTGAGAACATATTCTTGTTTTTCAATTAATGTAACTTCAAATTAATAAAAGGTTAATCGAAAGGCAGGAAAGAAGATAAACAGGAAGGAAAGACAGACAGAAGGAGGGTTGACTTGGGAGACCAGCGGGAAGTGCGAATCTAAACACATTCCCAATCAAGCCGTCCTGATTGTCTTCTGTGATGTAACATTTACTGTGCTTTGACACTCCTCTCCCAAAGGGGTACTGAGTTGTCTTTGGATGAAAAACTTTTAAGGTGTACAGCTATATATCTCTATTTGGCCTTTTTACAAGATATATGAGTTAGCTGAAAATATGAAATTGTTTTATATGGCAATTTTCTATTCTTAAATCTCTCAAAATCACAAACTCATAAGACAGATGTAGAAATATTAGGTTCGCTTTTTAAAAAGAAGCTTTTCAACTAGGGATTTGAGGAAAATTAACTAATGCTTTGTGTTGTTATGAGGTGAGCTCCTTGTTGTGAGTTAGGAAACTGCCCATGTCCATCACATGTAGGAGCTTCTAGAATCTTGATTGTGGTCTGAAGCTCTATTCTTGTTTCTGACTATATACTATTATTTTCTTTTTCTTCTGTTTTACATTGATTGTGCCTTAGGGCCAAGGATCACTAAATCTGATATAGAAGACATAAGAATAAATGTGATGCATCCTTGTTTCTCCAGACATATACAGGCATGGTATCACAGTGTTTTAATGAAATGCATCATCTCATATTGTCCGAATTATAACAGGTCCATTTTTGTTCTTATATTCCTTGGATAAACATTTTCTAAATAGCTTATTTATAAGATAATATAACAGACTAAATTAGTAACATGAGAATAAGTGTTCTAAGCTAGGCAGAATTGGTTTACCACATAGATACATTAAAAAAAAAGAAGTTATTGTCTTAAGTTTTCAGCTCTTTCAAATGGTTTAAGGAACAGAAGTCATGATATCAAATTTAACTATCATCCTATATGAATTGTATTAGGTCTGCTATTAAAAGGCCATACATTTGAAGTTATACAGAAAGTTAAAAACAACTATTCTACCTGTTAACCTTAACTACCTCCCAAAGGCTCATGCCTCCAGATGATAGCTGCTAGAGCTGATGAAATGTTTTAGGAGGTTGGAAGGTAATTTGGTACTCAAGAATGTGTCCTTGAAGGGGATTGGAGGACACCAGTCCTTATCTCCTGTTCTCTGAAAGATCATGCTCTATCTTATCACACAACTAAAACCACACCAAGCAGCCATGGACTGAGACTTCCAAAACCGTGAGCATAAATCTCTCCCCCTTTACACTGTTTACCTCTGGCTTTTTGCCATAGTAACTGAAAGGTGTCTAGCACACTACCCTTAGTCAAGTCTAAGGCTATTAAAATTTAGAGAAGTAAAGATCTCGGCCACAGTGGTACCAAGAACTATAAATGGTCAGCATGCTCTGCCAAGCCTGTCCACAGAACGGTGACTTTCTGCAAGGAAGACCGAAGTGAGGAAGCAAGAAAATCCTGTTCTTTGGGAGAAAATATCTATCTACAGCTCTGTTTTGAACTTCAGCAAATAGTCCCAAATGAACAAATAAGGCTCCTTTCTACTTATGAATGATGGAAAGAAACAGAAAGATTAACAGTAAAGGCGTTGAATTAGAGCCCACATATAAATCAATACAAGATGGCTTGGGTTTGATATTTAAGTCAGCCACACAGGGTCAGCCATTTCACTATGGAAACAACTTTAAACACTAGGACTCTGTGAGTGTGTTCACCATTATGAAAGTCCTAACATGCGTTATGCCTTCCTTTATTATCTTGTTTAGTGACCCGTGGAAGAGGTGGAACATCACAGACACCCATTAGATGGCAGTATCACACAAAACTATAGTTCAACTTAGAAAAAGATTATGTTTTAAATTGCCCAAATTTGGTTTGTCAGATAGGTAGCAAGAACACAACAAATACTGTGTTGGTGGCATGTTTTCAAATGCAAGAAAAGGAAACTCCGATTGGAGATCTGATGAAAGTAGAGAAGAAGAGGCAGTCTAAGGCAGTAAAGCTGTGACAGGTCCTGACGGTCCAAAGACTGGCACCGGAGGACAACTGCACCAGGCTCTTGATGGCACAGGTGCAGTTGCAGGGTCTGGTAAAACGTTTTTGAACACCATTGTTTTACCAGAAAAATACTAAAAAAGAAAGTAGTTTAATCGTTCTATGACGTTTTCTCTAAACTTAAAATAAAAAAATAACAATTATTTCATCTGTCATTAGATAGATAGAGATAATTTTGATGCTCTAAAAGCAGGATATTTACCTAAAAATATTCTTTAAGATAGTGATTTTCTATGTAAAAATACCTTTTTTAAAGTAAAATACCAAGTCCATTAAGTCCATTTTAATAATTATTTGGTTCAGTTTTAGAAACGAGTATTATTGTATACAAAATTCCAGTTTAATAAATGGAATCAGATTTGTTCTAAATATTTGTTTTATAGACTTCTGTGTGAACATGTGAATAAGAAGAAAACATTGAGAACACAATCAAAATTTTACAGCAAAATCATTTTCATAATGATCTAGTAGATAGAGTACCTAGGCATTATTTTATATGTTATACACAAGGGTGTCTCCACACAGGGATATAGAAACTACCAAACTGAAAAACACCGCTCAAAGGTTTTAATTTCCCAATGGTGTGGATTTAGGTTTTTCAGCACATAATGTAACTCTCCCGTTTAACACTGCCCCTCTGTTTCTTACACGACCAGCCCTTGACACAATGACAACGAAGCAGCTAATGGAGACTAGAGCCATGGCAACTTTGAACAACATGAGATATTATTCACGCCAGGGACATGTTGGAGGTCAGCCATATTCCCTCACGAGCTGGGCTTGTTCAGTATCGAGATCAGCAGAACTGGTGTCTCCCTTCTCAGGTGAATTCCCTTCAGCAGCGGACTACTCTAGTTTGTTGAGTATTCTAGCTCATATCCAACCGTGTTCTTATATTAAGATCCTTTTTTTTTGTTTGTTTGTTTGTTTTTGTTTTTTCGAGACAGGGTTTCTCTGCGTAGCTTTGCGCCTTTCCTGGAGCTCACTTGGTAGCCTAGGCTGGCCTCGAACTCACAGAGATCCGCCTGGCTCTGCCTCCCGAGTGCTGGGATTAACTTGTGTATGTGATGATTTTGGAGTTATATTTTATTTATTTTGTGTGCATGTGCATGGACACGGGAAGTCAGAGCACAACTTGCAGGAGTCCGTTCGCTCCTTCTACCACACGGATCCCAGGAACTAAACTCGCGTCCTAAGACTTGGAGGCAAGCACCTTTACCTGCTGTCTTATCTCACTGATCTGGCTTGCAGATGATGATGATTCTTGAAGTTAAAATTCTTCCCCACCCTTCTAGAGGAATCACACCAAGAGGATTCCCTGTATTTAGGGGCTGATTCTTTGGTGCTCCAGGCCATATTGTTATCACAGCTGCGGTCAGGGGGAAAAAAACACCCTCACCCTGTGATGTAATACTGTACAATTAGGCACATAATGTGGATTTTATGCTTTTCTCTGAAACATCTGGCATGTTATATTTTCTAAAAGCAAGGCTTGAATAGCCAGGCCTCCTGTAGTATTTTAATATCAATGTCCCTTTATACATATTAGTGACCATGTTTGTGCCAGTTTTTGAGATACCACATTCTAACTTATCACCTCTTGAGTGAATGTAAATTCAGAATGCCTGCCAGGAGGTGATGTGTTTGTTTCAGGAGCTAATATCTACCCTAATCTAAATACCAAATGAATTTTAGATTGTCATTCTAGCCCAGCATTAGCCTTGGCCCTTGGGAAAATCATTGTTTATGAATTCTGTTCAGGTCCTCAGAATTAAGAATTGATTTATTTAAACTTTGTTGCTTACATTATATTTGCATTTCTGAGATATTAGGAAAATGGTCACAGTTATTACATGTGTCCATGGAAAAAAAGTTGGCAATAAAAAGTTTTAAGCAAATGTTCTTAAGATCTCATTCTATTCTTAAGAATAGAAAATACGCCACCTAGGGAAAAGCAAAACACTGTCTAGAAATTCTTGTGAGCCAACATCTTTTTCACTGATGTATTCTCTCTCCTTGAAGTGGGGTAATGGGGAAAGGACTTCTTAAAATAGAGTACCATTACTTGTTAAGACACCATCTTCATAGGACTGTGTTCTCTCTTCTCTCCTAAAAACCATGTGAGAACAAACAAGTGACAATAAAAAGAAAACAAATGATGCAAAGTTAAAAATACAGAGAAAACAAGAGAAAAAAAATTGAATGTGGCTCCTATATTTGGAAGTGTTGAATAAAGTGATAAAAGTGTTCTTTAACAGACTTGTGAATGAAAATTGTGTGTTCATTTACAGGCTGGTACTGGGAATTAGTATAATACTTCTGATTGTGTTGGAATTTTAAAAAGTAGCTATGGAATTATTTTAAGTAACTGCAACAAAAGAAGACTAATGTATTACAAAGTTAAAAGGGAAGTGTTACTTTATGTAGGCGATCCTCCACAACAACTCCTCTACTTAGTGAGGTTGGAGGGGGTTTTTCCTACCATACTTTAGCCCTTGTCTGAGTATAAATGTTAGACTCAATGATTTGCAGCCATTTTTTTCATTTTTCTTTATTAAGAAATTTTCTACTCACTCTACATACCACCCCCAGATTCCCCCTCCTCCCTCCTTCCATCCTCCAGCCCTCCCTCCCAAGACGCCCCACATCCCCACCTCCCCCAAATCAAGGTCTCCCATGGGGAGTCAGCAGAGCCCGGCACACTGAGCCTAGGCAGGTCCAAGCGCCCTCCCCACTGCACTAAAGCTTGCAGCCATTCTTTTTTTGAGTCATCTCAGACCTCAGAGACCTTGAATAGGGTCTTCTTCCTGAACTTTTTAAAATGTGTGTGTGTGTGTGTGTGTGTGTGTGTGTGTGTGTGTGTGTGTTTTAATGTGGTTGACTATAACAAAATGGTTTCTGTGATGGTTTCCATATCAAAAATACTGTTCGTGCATTCTGTCCTCAAATTCTATGATTGCAAAGTAACTGGCTCCCTAGATAAGAAAACTAAGTTTGTGATTTGTATATTCTAGTGCTTTCCCAGCATAATGGTTCTCGGAGATATGAAAGAGCAGTGGCCACGGCACCACAACACAGAACATGTTGGAAACAGATGGCAGTGTACTCACCCTTAAGTGGAAGGACAGATGGAGCAGGACTTACAGTCTAACCCTAGATGCTTTGAAGGGGTTGAATGACAGCACAGAACTTTGTTCTTCTTCTTTAATTTGTAACATCACTTGGCCAAAGAAAGAGAGGAGTTGACCCTCGGTCAACTCTGTGATGCACTGGTAGACAGGACATATTCAAATGCCAGCAACACGACAAACTGAAAACTGGGAGAGACTTCCCCACTAACACACAGGAAGCCCTGTATAAAATACAACAATATTCTTCTAAGAAAAGTCAGAAAGACAAATTAGAAACTGGAAAATTCCTAGGTACAGAGTCAGGGTCTGTAACCATAGGCAGGGCATAAGCATACAAACTGGTGCTTTGGTCACAGAAATTTTGACAACCAAATGCAGGCAGGAAGAAAACGGGAGGGAACCTCGAATAGAGCTCTCAGTACACAAGGAGGAGGAGCCTAGAGGGGCTGCCTCTTTCTTAAAGGACAGCCATGGGAAGAGTTAGGAGACCCTATCTCTAGAAGAATCGATAACCCTCCCAGGAGAAATCAAGATTTCAGGTCTAAAACTATGCTGCTGTGTTGTGTATATTCGCAAACATAAATGAATGAATGGACTAGCCAAAGCTGAACCAGTGATATCTCTGGAGGATTCTGTGAAGATAAACATAGGAATCCTTCAATCATATAGCATGTAGCACACAAAAGGCCTCTCCTAGAGGGTAAGTGTAATAAATAAAATATGAACCCAGACAGCTCATAAAGTTTGGCTGGGACTAGGGAGAGGTTGGTGAAAAAGCCACCAATTTCGGATAGGCGGGAAGAGTAAGTTTAAGAGGTCTATCATTAAAATTGGAAACTAGTCAGTAACTAAGTATTTCATGCTTGAAAGTTGAGATTACAGGTATTCCCCCAAAAAACATATGAAAGGGTTGAGACAAGGCATATGTAAATTGACTTACCTAGCCATTTCCCATTGTATACATACAGTATGCTTTGTATTTTGAACCGATTAAAAAGTAATAAAGGGTATACTCATAATAAAGTTACAAGCTACCTGAGGGAATGGTAACCACAAGGAAATACAGTACAAAACAAGAACTGACTAATAATGAGACAATTGAAAAGTTACAATGACGTAAATACATGCGAGCATGAGCGAGTCAACGGGGCCGGATGCCTTATGCTTTCTTCATTGTGTAGGAAGCTATCTATGTGTGATAAAGATTCTTATTTTACCATTTCACTGTGTTTATGTGCCGACTCTTGGGAAACTTTTCAGGTTGCTTTCATTTGAAAAAGCAACACAAATATGTAGTTTTCCCCAGAGTATTCTGGGTTTATCTGGAATGCTGTAGACAATTCTAATATTCTTGTTTGTAATGAGCTTTATTTTTTCTTTTCAACTGAGTCTTCCATCTCTTTCTTCCTTTCCTGATTGTACTTTGGCAACCATGGACAAAGACAACAAAATCATGGAAATAGTTTTTTTTTTTTTCCCAATCAAGCTCCCACTTCCAAACCTGTGGATTGTTTGTGGGTAAGTGACAATGAGCGAGGTTATCTGAATTGTAAGATTACATTTTTCTTAGGTTAATACACTCTTTGATGTTATTGCTAAAGCACAAGGTGATTTATTAGTATCAGAGTCTGAGGAGACAGTGAAGTTACATTAGATATCACGTCTTTCCTGTATGTCTACAGGAGCACAAATAACCTTTCTTTTTCTTCAAAAAAAAAAAAAAAAAATCAGCTGAGAGCCTGGGGTGGAGGCAGACATACTCAGCTCTCAGAGGGAGGGGCAGAGTTAACAAGGGGCTGCCTTCAAAGATGGTTGAAACCCAGGGGGATTTTCATCACAGGATTTTGGCTCAGGAAGGTCTTTGAAGATTTTTGGGTTTTCACTTAACAGGTGGTCCTGCGCCTGCTGCTCTCTCTGTTGATCTGAAGCCACACAGCCCAGCACGGCTCCTACTGCTTGAGTCTGGAGGTAAGGCCCCAGGAACTGCTCCTTTCTAAAAATATATATATTTTTATTTATATCCAATAATTACTTTTTCTTATGGGGAGGTTACAATCTCCCTTCTCCTCTTCCCCACCCACTACCAACCAGCACCCCAGGTTTTCGGCATCAATACCTGCCCCTCAATTACATCAGAGAAAAATCTGGAAGGACGAATAGCGGGAGTGGGGAGTGTCCACTAGATGGCAGAATTGATTAAGCTGAATAGTGCGTCCCGCACTGAGACTTTGAACTTCAGGCACAGAATCCAGATGGAAGGGCAGACAGATAACGCTCTAAGATCTGGTGCTCCATGTTTTCCCCAGGGTGACGCCTGAGCTGCCCACGGGTGCTCTGAACTGCTCCGGGCCGTACTGTTGTTACAGTCCACAGAGGCGACCCTTGAGGGAGTGACGTTATAGTGTCTGGCAGCCTGTTACAGATTGTGATGCTGTCACTAGAGGCTAGAGATGCCTCTAATGGTCTTAGTTAGGAAATGGTGACCTCCAAAGTCCTGATTGTCCACTCATATAGGAAGTCAGGCACATTCTGTGTGATGTCCCATGAGGAATACCGACAGCATCCCTCATTTAGAGAAATAATATTATCTACCAACTCTGAATTCTCTGTTGTTGCAAACTGACCCGGTTTTAGTCCTAGTCATGAGTTTACACAGCTAAGTTATCCACTGTGCTATTCTCATTGGGTGTCTTCACAGACTACTTCAAATAGAAACAAACACCATGGAAAAGAAAATAAAGAACTCAGTATTCAAAATGAACCGTACATTTCATTCACCTCAAGTTTGTTCATTTAACATTTATCTGATTTATTTCATGCAGCAATTCAGCTTTTCAACACTATTGTGCTGTTTAAAAAACACACACAGTCCTCCTGGACTTGAAGTTTAATGCAACACTTGAACAATAGCCTTTGTATGATCAACAGGGATCCCCAGTGACCACTCAGTTATTGAATGCTTACTCTCAGGAACATGCCTTAATTACTTTATTTCAACATTTTACAATACACAGGAAGGACACAGCTGCTGGTACCAATTCCATTCCTTAGCAAAGGAGCCAAAGGCCCAGAACAGTGAGCAGACTTCACAGATCACATAGCCAGTGATTATAAAGTATAAAAGGAAGATAGAGTTATTCAGGACAACTTCAATATTTCACTTGCAGTTTCCTCATTGAACAATACATTTTTATTTCTTTAGTTCAATTTTACCATTATAAGCACCGTGCTTGTATTAAATGGTTGCATGTAGGCAACTTTTATATATTCTCTTCGTAATTTATAACTAAATACACTACACATGGACTAAAAATGTGAAAGTCATATGCACTATGTGCTAGGCATCAATTAATTGTGATTTGAACACAGATCTCAACTTTTCCAGGCAAACATGAAACATTGGATTGACTGTTTTATATAGAACACTGAATGGCAGGGCTGGGCTGGATGAATATGTTGTCATTTACTTCTGCAGCCATGGCAGTTGTTGCTATTACCACTTCTGTCTGTGGTTACAGAACACGTGCTACTGAGTGATAGCATTATTTTACATCTTACGTGTCTTCCATAATGGTGACCCAACAGCTAAAACGTGATTCCAGCTCTTTCCCTTAAGTCATTACAGACTTGGAGAACAGTGTCAAAGAAATATGAGAAAGCCCCATAAACTTTTCATCAAGCTTTTTCTTGTCACTGAGTCAAGACACAATGGTCAAAAACTCCTAACTGTCCTCTATTCCTGTGCTTTATTTAGATCTACACATTTTCCCACCCATACTTTTCTCTATTCTGGGGTCTAGTCTGGAACACTCACAGTTACCTTCCTTTCTCTTTTTATCTAACTAGTGCTGAAATGTGAGGAGGTGGAACCACCTCACACTGCCCATTTGCTTTGGCATCACCACTTTAAAATCCAGGGTCTTACGCAGACCCTACAGATGTTGAGCCAAATAGGAACTCAGTGTGTGCAGACCTAGGTCTGAGCTTTTCGTGTGGGATAGGGGCTGGTTTAGTCTGAGACTTTCTAAGGAGGGGGTGGGAGTACTGCCCTCATAGTTAAGCCTCAGAACTTTTGGGTAGACTTGGAAATCCACACTGGCCATTAGCATTGCTCAGCTAGGAGTTTCCTAAATAATCATCCAATCAGAATGCATTTGCAATTTAGAATTTCTGCTCAGCCAATTTTTTATACGAAATCCCCTAGAAAAATCCCCTCCTGCCTTTGCTTACAGGGGCAATGTTTAGAGTTCTCTAGGTTAATGAACCCATATTCCCTCTAAACTTCATGTCAGCCTTTTTATTTTAGTTCCTAATCCCTTCAACTCATGTCTAATGTCCCTGAATCCTATCTTGCTTAGCTATTCAAAAATCTCTCCACGTGCACTGCTGTTGAGGAGACGTTTAAAGCAGATTTTTAAAGTGGATTTTTTAAGCATCCTTTTGGAAAATGATCCTTTTCATTTCTTGGTCTATCTGTAGGTAAGTCACCACTTCATTATGAGACTACTAAAGAGGTCTCCCTATTACAATGTCTTTTTTTGATTTTGTTATTTTATCTTGTTGTCTCACAACATTTTCAGCATCGCAAGTTATTCAGGATCGACACAAAAAAGCAGTGTAACTCTCTGTAGCTCAGACAAAATAATGGTTGGCTTACAGTGAACAAGAATTTTAACATAGATTTCTAAACAAGTATTTTATTATAAGTGCCCAAAAGGGATCATAACAACAAGCTCACCTTTAATTCCATGTTTAACATTGAGGGATTCCTACCTGCTGACAACCACTTAAAAACAATATCCTCAAAACAGTCACTAGGGTGAAATGAGGAGGTTGCATTTTTATTATAATTTTCAGTATGACTAATGAGGTTCCCTATACATGATTGAAAAATAACTTTCTGGTTTCTTAGCTGTCATCTCTGTGCTTGGGTTATGCCCATGATAGTCATGCAGATAGGAAGCTTGTGTTAAAGCCAGAATCAAAAGGAGCAGAAGAGGGAATCAGGCTACATTAATGAACCATTGAAGCCTCTCTCCAGCACAGATGAGCACTAAATCACTGGTTAGATCTCTGGTGATTTCCCACTTGAGAGATGTGAAGAAAACAGCACATTCGGAGTACCAGCAAAGCTTTTGCAACTTGCCAGCCTAACACAGAAGCTGAAAAAATTATTTTAAAGATGATCTTGGTAGAACTACTATAAATATTTCCTCCAAGCATCTGATTCTGCTGTGAACCTTGAAAGGGTCAGTGGCTGTGCACAGAAGCACCAGGTCCTTAAGATGCCTTCAAAGGCGTTATCAGCTTCTTTGCTCACAATTCACATGAGTTCCTTTATGGTTCCAGGCAGAGAAGAAAGCAAAGTGACAGAAAATTGTTGGTCTTTTTCAAATTGACAAGGTAATCACATTGACTGCCCTCTTATTCACCTGTGGATAACTATACTGCAATTGACCCACCCATTACATGACAATTAAGTAAACTAGGTGGTACTAACCACTAGGCAAACATTTGGAACAAATTAGGCTTTATAACAGAAATAATTTTGACTTTTTTGTCATTTATAGGAGAGTTGTGCTTTATTTTAAATTATGTTGTTGGTATATTGTAAAACAATTCACTCTTCCTCTAGATATATATGTTGTTGTTTGCAATGTAATTAGAACATGTTCATGTTCATGATTATCTTCTGTGTTAGACACCAAGGGAGTTGAGGACTAGTGAAGCTCATAGTCTTTGCCACTTTTAGCTTTTAGAGAGAAAGAAGTGGATGACAGTGAGAAAAATAAACAGGCAAGAATGAAAAGACATTATCTTTATTTTATTAAAGTAAAATTTGGTTTGTAAGATATGTCTCTATATTCATAGCTCTTTTTTTTTTCCTGGACCACAGAAAACAAGCTTGGAGGACATGTTAACACATAGTTACCTTAGATGATAACTAACTTCCTACTGGTTGTATTCTTCTAGAATCACAATAATGGCTTAGTGTTTTAGTTAAGATCATGGAAAACCATGAAATCTGCACAGGGCTTTGAATAATAGCTCAGTATTAGAAAGTGTGGCAGAAGCAGAAAAGTAATTCTAAGAGATAAATGGTGAGAATAAAACTCCAGAGCTACACAGCTGTAAGATATGTCTTGGGAATAATATTAGACCATTTCATATGGGAACATGAGGGATAAAATTTCAAAAATGAGCATGAGTCTTTAGTGTACTGCTGAAACACTGAGAAGATGCCTGCAGTGCTTCTGGTCAGGCAGGGATTGTTTCGGATACTATTTTAGGAGATTAACTTAGAAATAAACATGATTAGGTAGATACTAGGAATAAATATAGAGTGACAAGTTAGAAAAAAGTTTTTTTTTACAGTAGTTTAGGTTTGTGTATAAAGAGATTGAAATAGAGTGAAAATACAAGGGAAGAGAAGGAGAAAAGAAGTGACTCACAGCTGAAGTTGGACAGAGGCAACCCAATTACCTTTTGGTAATAAAGTGGATAGTGGGGTTTGAAATCATACATCTGCTCTGAATCTCCAGAACAGAGTTAATAGTGATAGAGTTTGTTCACACTGAAAACAGGAACATTTGTAGTAGGGATGTCATGGGAATTAAATGAAAGAATCCAGAAGTTGTTAAACATCACACATAAAGATGTAACCTGGTGACAAGTAAAGGACCTCTAAATAACACCCAACAGGTGAATTATCATTCTGATAAATGAATAAACTATGCACAAAGGATCTCAGTTTGTAGGTATCTACTGGGGTGGTCCAAAGTGTCATACTAAGTCGATCTATTATTGTTTGGGTCTCAGCTCTCTTCAAAAAGCTCCCATCTGGAATGCTCTTAACCATCTATAGCAGTGTCCAGAGGTGGGGCCTCTTGGGGACAGTTGGATCATAAAGGCTATAGCCTCAATGAGTGGACAAATCCACTTAACAGAGCCCATGCTTAGCAATCAGCTACCAGATGGCAGAAACTTCAGGAAGTGGGGCCCAAGTGGGGACAGTGGGTCGCTGGAGGTGTGACTTTGAAAAGTGTGTATTATTCCTGGCCCTTTCTCCTCTCCCTGCTTCCTGGCCAACACGAAGTGAGTACTTTCCCCCCCACACTCCACAGCTATGATGATGCCCTGCCTAGACACAGGCATAAGTGCAGCATGACCAGTGAGTGACAGCACTGGTTCTGAACCTTCCTAATGCTGCGACTCTTCAATACAGTTCCTTACTCTGGTGACCCCAACCATAAAATCTTTCTTGTTGATACTTCGTAACTGTAGTTTTTTTACTGTTACAAATCATAATGGAAATATTTGTGTTTTCCAATGGTCTTGGGCAATCCCTGTGAAGGGGTCAGTCAACCCTTAAAGGGATCATGACCCAGAGGCTGAGAATTGCCGAGTGACAGTTTAAATCTCTGGAACCATGACTCAAAGGAAACCTTTCTTCTTTTTAAGTTGCTTTTCTCAGACATTTTGTCACAGAAATGAAAAGCTGAGTAATAAAACCTCCTTGTCAAAAACAGGAAATGCTGTTGTCTTGATCAAAGGCATCAGGCCTGCATACAGTCAGTTATGATTATTAGAGAAATAGGATTCCAAAGGTGAAGTGAATTTTGCTGTATAAAAGTGAATAAGGCAGGTAGGTAGCTGGAGTCATACTGGGATTTTGTTTTAAAACCTATGGCTTCTGTGAATGTCATTATTCAGTACCTCTGTTCAGGCTTTTAAAATTTTTTTTATTATTTTATTTTATTTTACAATACTATTCAGTTCTACATAACAGCCACAGATTCCCTTGTTCTCCCCCTTCCTGCCCCTCCCTTCCCCCCAGCCCACTCCCCATTCCCACCTCTTCCAGAGCAAGGCCTCCCCCTAGGACTGAGATCGACCTGATAGACTCAGTCCAGGCAGGTCCAGTCCCCTCCTCCCAGATTGAGCCAAGCGTCCCTGCATAAGTCCCAGGTTTCAAACAGCTACCTCATGCAATGAGCCCAGAACCTGGTACCACTGCCTAGATGCCTCCCAAACAGATCAAGCCAATCAGCTGTCTCACCTATTCAGAGGGCCTGATCCAGTTGGGGGCCCCTCAGCCTTTGGTTCATAGTTCATGTGTTTCCATTCGTTTGGCTATTTGTCCCTGTGCTTTATACAACCTTGGTTTCAACAATTCTCGTTCATATAAACTCTCCTCTTTCTTGCTAATTAGACTCCCGGTGCTCCACCCGGGGCCTAGCCATGGATGTCTGCATCCAGATTCCTCAGTCCTTGGATGGGGTTTCTGGCACAACTATTAGGGTGTTTGGCCATCCCATCACCAGAGTAGGTCAGTCCCTGCTGTCTCTCGGCCATTGCCAGCAGTCTTTTGTGGGGGTATCTTTGTGGATTTCTGTGGGCCTCTTTAGCACTTTGTTTCTTCCTTTTCTCATGTGGTCTTCATTTACCATGGTCTCCTATTCCTTGTTCTCCCTCTCTGTTCTTGATCCAGCTGGGATCTCCCACTCTCTTTCCCTCAACCCTTGCCCTTCATTGCTCCCACTCATGTCCAGGTTGTTTATGTAGATCTCAGCCATTTCTCCATCATTGGGCGATCCTCGTGTCTTTCTTGGGGTCCTGTTTTCCGGGTGGCCTCACTGGTGATGTGAGTAGCAGTCCAAACCCACATCTGACAGAGGACTGATATCCAGAATACATAAGGAACTCAAGAAATTAGACATCAAAATGACCAACAGTCCAATTAAGAAATGGGCTATAGAACTAAACAGAGAATTCTCAACAGAGGAAACTCAAATGGCTGAAAAACATTTAAGGAATTGCTCAACATCCCTAATCATCAGGGAAATGTAAATCAAAACAACTCTGAGATACCACCTATGCCTGTCAGAATGGCTAAGATCAAAAACACTGAAGACACTTTATGCTGGAGAGGATGTGGAACTAGGGGAACTCTCCTCCACTGCTGGTGGGAATGCAAACTTGTACAACCACTTTGGAAATCAATATGGCGCTTTCTTAGAAAATTGGGAATCAATCTCCCCCAAGATCCAGCTATACCACTCTTGGGCATATACTCAAGAAATGCTCAATCATACCACAAGAGCACTTGCTCAGCTATGTTCATATCAGCATTGTTTGTCATAGCCAAAACCTGGAAACAACCTAGATGCCCTTCAACTGAAGAATGGATAAATAAATTGTGGCACATATACACAATGGAATACTACTCAGCAGAGAAAAACAATGGCATCATGAGGTTTGCAGGCAAATGGATGGATCTAGAAAAAATCATCCTGAGTGAGGTAACCCAGACTCAGAAAGACAAATATGGTGTGTACTCACTCATAGGAGGATACCAGATGTAAAAATTTTTTATTAAAAAATTAATTATATATTTTTAGTTAGATTTAAAGCAGTGAACTTCTGTATCACTTTTTCATACATCCTTAATTTTCATTGACCTTCTCCACCATACCATACCTGCCTTTATCCCACCTACTACCACAACATTGTTTATAAGAATCATTTAAAGTTTACTACAAAATTCCTTAACTTATGAAGCTCTTTCTCACATTTCTAGAATACATCACAATAGCATGGCTGTTTTCTTTTTTTTTCATTTTTATTATTAAGAGATTTTCTATTCATTTTACATACCAAACACAGATTCCCCTCTCCTCCCTCCTCCTGGCCCCTGATCAGTGCATAGCTGTTTTCATAAGACCCACAAGTCTAAAGTTCTTACAAATATTTTGAGACTTTCAAAATTACGGTTACTTTATTCCGTACCATGACACTTATCTTCTATGCAAACCTGCTGTATTCCACAGTCATTTGTATACTAATGAATGAATAGTAATATTAACCAATAGAACACAAGCACCATATATCTCTATGTGACTGTCAAAGTCAAACCAAATAGAACCACATAGGGACAATGTAGGTCACATCTGAAGCTTCCTGGTTCTTAGTCAGTTTCATGTTAACAAAACAATTATTAGGACACATGGAAACCTGTTTTTGTAATTTGACAAAATGAGTGATGATGTAACATAATTGAGTCATTGGTGTGATATATGATTGGTATGATTCATCAGAGGATGACGTCATTGCAGGTATTCATTTCTCAGAGAAGAGTGGCCATTACCATTTTTTGCAGAGAGCAGGAAGCAATAAACTTAGGTTATTGTGTTAAAGTTAAGAAAGATGCTTTTGCCTTTTATCTACATGGAACTTTTAGCACTACCACTTTAGAGATGCACTTACTAATTTTGTACTTATTTTACCAGATTGCTCAAACAATATCAATACTGAATTTGTTTACAATATTCTATAATATTAACCTATTTAGCTAAATAGTGAAGGGGGAAATCCCTGTTGCCTAAGAACTGTAAGTTCTAATGATGGCAATTTAAAGGTCATATTGGGTCATCCTTTTCAAATTGCATTATCTTATAAAAGGAGTTTCACAAGCTGTTATTCTTGAACAATAATCCCCTCTGGCTCTGCAGCCAGAAGCAAAATCTGAGTTTTTTTCGTATTTGACTCAGAGAAAATATTATATGCTGTCAACCTTTGGTGGGTCCATGACAAAGCCCCATGATTAAGTAGAGAATGGCATATACAGTGCCACATATTTTTACATATTGTATGACTTCAAAATCGGTCAATATTATGATTAACTCTGCTGTATTTATTTGAATGTAAGTGTTATTTGTACTACATAGGAACACTAGAAAAAACATTTGCCACATACTCATACTATAACAATTATATTCAGGATCCAGGGAATAGATGTGGATCCCTCCTGAGATTATAATCATCTCTTAAATGCCAAGAAATCCAGTTTTCACTAACACCATTAATTTATTTGTTTTCTATTTCAATTCTCAATTTCTACATATTTTGCCAATTTCCAATTATTCCTGTTCTCATCTTGTTGTTGGTTTGTCCTTTGAGAAGCATGTTTTTCTTCTTGTATCTGTGTTTTTATATAGCCAAGGTTGTTGAGCTTGACTCAAACTCATGATCCTTTCTCCCACCTCATGAGAAGTAGAATTGGGAAAAAAATTTAAAATAAAGGTTTATATTTATTTATTTGAGATAATTTCACTATGTAGCTGTGGCTGGCTTAGAACTCACTATGTACACAGGCTGGCCTCAAACTCACAGTAAGCTGCCAGCCTCTTCCTTTTGAATGTTGATATCAAAGGCATGTGCTACCACATCTGGCTATTTTTAGTTCTGTGTACATGTCTTTGTGTGTGTACGTACATGTGCATTCAGGTACCACAGGCAGTTGTAAGTCACAGTACATGGGTGCTAAGAAGCAAACGGGTTCGCCTCAAGGGCGGTGTCCACTCCTAACCCCCAAACTGTCTCCAGCCACTGTTTTGGCAAGTTTTATAAATATTATGTTCTGTGTGATGAACTTTTATACGTGTACACATGTGTGTTCATATAATTTTTAAAGTCACTCTGATATTGACCTATCAATCCAGTTGCAAAGATGAAGTAAGATATCGGAGTCATCGTGTGTGTGTGTGTGTGTGTGTGTGTGTGTGTGTGTGTGTGTGTGCAAAATGAGAAGCTCTAAGAGAGAAAGAAGAAGATTCTTAAGCCAAAACTATTTGAAGATCATAAACATATTCGCTCCAAGTAAGAGGCTCATTTAAATTAAGAAAATTTGCCAAGGAAACACAGCAGAAAACTGGCAGAGGCAGAATTTGAATCTTTTCCTTTAGGACTTCACCGTTTGAAACCCTCTGTCCCAGTGCACTCGGGGTAGTCTTACATATCTCTTAGATAACATGACGAGAAAAGACCCAGAGGTCTCCATATACAATAGAGCAATGCTAAATTAGACACTGTGTGTTGTATCTTTGGGTATACAACCTGAAACATGTCAGATTCTGTAAACATTTGTGAATGTGCCACAACCATTGAGACTTCACAATTTCACTTACAGTCCTTTAGACGATAATAAGGAATTTCTTGCCTTTAAGAATCAACATCTAGGATATATGAATGCTATAAGTCTGGGAAAGGACCCAAGAATTCAGATTTCTAACTAGTTTTCAGATGATGTTAACCTGTTAGTCCACAGACAGAGCCTGTCTTAGTTAGGGTTTCTATTGCTTTGAAGAGGCACCATGACCAAGGAAACTTTTAAAAGGGAAACATTAAATTGAGGTGACTGTTTACAGTTCCAGAGGTTCAGTCCATTTTCATCATGGTAAGGGAGCATGGGAGCATGCAAGCAGACATGGTACTGGCTACATCTTAATCAGAAGGCAGCAGAAAGTGGACTGAGGCACTGGGCATGGCTTGGGCATATATGAGACCTCCAACTCCACTCACACAGTGACATACTTTTTCTAACAAGGCCATAACTACTCCAACGAAGTCACACTTCCTAACAGTGCCACTCCCTATGAGCTTATGGGAGGCCAATTACATTCAAACTACCACAGAGCCCATTACTGTAGAAAGGAAGTCATAGTAGTCACAGCAAACTTCCCTTTGTCCAGTTTCATGTGCAAATATGGCAATGTATACTCTTCACCTTAAACAAAGGAGCCTCTCCTTGCAGCGAAATGAGATGAATGCAAAGACTCATGGCTGCCCACATGCTGAAAATCAAGGTCATCTGAGAACCCAGTCTGACTGAGATATTTGCACCTCCTCAAGACTCAGGATGCATCATGAAAGAGGAGGCAGAAAGAATGCAAGAACCGCCAGTTAAGAAGGGCTGCAAAACATCATCTTCTGAGTATGGTACAACCATGGCAATCATGAACTCATAGCAGCAGTGTCTACTGATTGGCTATGGGATAACACAAGCTGGGCTCACCAAACCATCAATTATGGGTGGGGAAGGGGCTCACAGGACCCAACCACTTACTGCTAATATCTTGACAAATAACAGATTGTGGGAGAAATGGATGCAGAGTGTCTATTTGTTTCCCCACTGGTAAGGCCACCAGACTCAATGAGTCAGTTCCAAACTTGGTCACACAAACATTCCAGGCTAAAGTCTGGAGGACTCAAAACAAAACAAATACTAGTAAAAATGATAAGGGGATTTGTAAGAGAGGAGAGAGCTGGTAGGGAGAGGAGGAAAATGAGAAAGAAGTAAGAATCAGCAACTAGAATCATGTTACAGGGATCTGTGCGCTCAGGCCACTTAACTCTTTCATTGTCTATTAGTTTTAGTTTATAAAAATGTGCCAGAAATTTTGCAATATGTCATTCAAAATAAATGGTGCCTGGAACAACTTCTAAATACACACACACACACACATTAATTCATTAAATTGATTAATTCAGCTTTCAGTATCAGTGTGAGTCTACATTCAGGCACTTGGTAGGCTGGCTTCTACCTAGAGACCTCTACTCATCCACCAGGCTGGGAATGTGAGAGGCAGGGCTATCTGTGTTGTGATATGTGGATAGTATTTGCACTGTTTGTTCCATATCTCCAGTAGTCTGAGTGGTCTATGCTTTCAGTACACATAGAAGGACAGAAAATACTTAGTCGACTCTATTGCACTGTCAGCATGAGCTGCAGACCTGCAATCTGACTTCTCTGAAGGTTGAGGTCATGTACCAGTCTACTTTGGAGAAACCCTACACCCGCCAGAAGATCCAAAAAAGTGATATAGAGCTTGAACCTCCGAGAGAATTTCCATATTGCAATGTGATCCGTGATGGTATATATGCCAACATAAACTGAAAAATGAGATCAGGTGGTAGACTAAACTTTAGGAGACAGGTGATGGAAACTTGTAACCTATTATCTTCTCTGCATCACTCAGCATTTATTCTTAGTTTAGTTAAGAGAAACATGAGATAAAATTTTGACTAGAGCATAAAATAGACAAGTGGACCAATGAAGATGGAAGAGAAATTCTATTAAGTGACCTAAAATATACATGGGAACTTGGGATCTAAACATCTAAAATATACATGTTAGAAAAGGCATTCAGATCAGTGAAGTAAAGGGGTAATATTTAGATAGATACAATTAGAACAAGTGGTAGCAAATTAGACCAAGGGCAAAGTTGGATCTTTGACTGAACAGACGATTATACATTAAGATAAATCAATACAACTTCATTTGTGAAGAGAAACAGTGGAAGTGATCGAAAAAAAGTGTAGGTTCTTTTAATATTTTAGAAAGAAAATAAAAAGGCTTATCTGAGAGCCGCAGAACATATTGACAATAGTGTTACATAAAATGAAAAATATATTCCCAAGATAAAAAACTCAAACAAAAAACTTCATGTGCAAAGTTAAAAGGCAAATGTTAGAATAAGAAATATCACATATTAGACAGAAGAATTATTCTTTGTAAGGTATAAGTAGCAACTAGAAATTGAACTGAAGTAGACCATTAATTCAGTAGAATAAATGGGCAGTTCACAGAAAAAGAAATATGACTGGCACTTAAAATGTGTAAAGAAACCACAATCTAAGAAAAGTAATGTGAATTGAAACTATGCTTTTCACACATCTCATATTAACAAAAAGTAAAACATTGTTACCATGCTATGTTGATCAGACCACTAAGAAACAGACAATGTTTCCTTGAAAGAGTTTAGGATAGTACTACCCTTTAGGAGTAACTAGGCAATGGTCAGCAAAACCATAGACAAGTTTCCTTTTAAACACAGGAGATCCTGCTTCTGAGAATCTAGAGTACAGATATACTGCATCATTCAAATGAGTCAATTACAAGGCTAATCACTGTGAAGTTGCTTATAATAACACATAGAAATAAGACAGGAACTTGACTGTAAGGGCCATGTTATAGCCATAAATTAGGATAAGATGCCTCTTGGTTTATGATGTATTTATGTTCTGATAAACTCAATGTAAATAAGAAACTTGTAAGTGAAAAATACATTTGTACCTTTTACCTACTGAACACCATATCTGCCAACAGATGACACTAAATTTCCCCCTTGAGTTTCTGTGACTGAGAGTGTCCTACCAGTGCCCAGCATCTGAAGAGAATATTGTACCAAATACCACTAATTTTAGAAAATATCAGAATTCAAAATTAGACTATATTATTTCAGATAAGTTTGCCTTTTGCACACTTCCAAAGTTGAAAATGTATGTTTGGAACAGTATTCATTGTAAGGCCATAAAGAGAAAGTAAGAGTTTCTATGACTACATAATGGAAGCGATGCACAGATACAGTGTTGGTGAAAGCGAGGTCAGACAAGAGCATGCTACACAAAAAGAGGGAGGAGAGTATATTAACACAGGCAGAAAAAGCCATCTGGATCTGACAAAAACTCATTTCCTAGGGAGATGAGGGACTAGCAGTGGTGAAGTAGAAGTATCAGGGTAGTACCTGTTAAAAATAAAATAATCTGTTGGGGGTGAATATTATCAAAGTATATGGCATGAAATTAATTATAAAAGAGTCAGTGAAAATGCTTATTAAGTAAAATAACCTGAAAACGTAAAAGAAAGCAAAATTAAAATATTATTGGATTTAAGAACTTTAGAGAAGTACGTTAGCCTATCTCTAAGGTGAAGAAATCTTAAACGTAACCCAGTACAGTATGCTAATGCTTCAAGCATGATGTAATAGAATAAGCTGGCAAATTATTAGCATATAATTGTAATGAGTATTTTACACAAATTTATTGTGAGTTTATTTTCTATGATTATTTTTAGATACATGTTTACACAGAGCATCCTTAGCTGGTGGACATTGTGCTTTAAGCATTGGAAGATACAGACTCGGGCTTCTTCCAAGCCCAAGAGGAGGCTGAGAGCTGTGAAGCTCCAGGAACCCTTCAGATTAAAGCCAGGCTTCCACTTATTTATTTGTCAGTGAATTGACTGTAAGACAGTCAATGCTAGGTGTATCAAGAAGATATAATTACTGAAGCTTAAGGGATTCCATGACATACATATCCACATACATAAATAACTTACTGAACATGATGGCCCATACTTGAAACATTTTTGAAAATCAGAAATGACAAGGCAATGTCCTCCATAACCCCAAAATAATCTGTTTTTAAAAGTAGGACATTCTAGAGATCATTTATGTTTATTTGTGCCTAATCTGGACCTCTGGCACTGATTAAGTAGTGTTACCAAATACAGGTGTCACTGGAGGGGTACATTGGCTGCATTGGTTCAAATCTAGACTTACTGCTGGAATAGACTGAGCATTGCATTTTGGAGAAGAGAATGCCTAAGAGCAGTACAGTCCATCAGTTAGTGAAGAGATACTTCACTTTAATATAAAAAGTAAAAATTTTCACTTCCTTCTGTAAGGACAAAAAGAAATACCTAAAAGAAGTGACATTTCTCAGATGGCAGTGATGCTTAGTGGTAGAGGACAAGATTGTACACATGAAAATGTCTTTTAAAATCTAAGTACATCTGGCTGAGAAAAGACCTGCTAGCAGAAAAGAGAGGAAATGCTGGCCTTCCCACTTTCTATAAGCATCAGCATCCTTTTCCTCTTCTAAGGAACCACACCTTGGTAGCTGCTACACAGTCCACATGAGCTTTAAAGTACAGAGAAATGTTAACAAAGAAATAGCATAAAATTTTTAGAGACATTGAAGAGGCCAGATGAGTTTTAATTAAATCAATAAAAATGAACATCAGGCTGGAGAGAAGGCTCTCTGGTTTAGACCATTTGTACTTGCACAGGACCTGGGTCCAGTTCTCAGCACACACATGGTGGCTCATAACCCACTTGTAACTCCAGTCCCAGAGAACTGATGCCCTTTTCTGATCTCCATGGGCACTGGACATGCACGTGATACACATGCACACACGCTGGGAACACATTCACACACATAAAAATAAGATGAATATATTTTTAAAAAAATGAGAAAAAAATCAAGACTCACATTCGATGTGTGTATTTTAATGCAAAAAAGGCAGATCATGTTGGCGGAGGCACTGAACACATAAGATGCCATGATAATTGAATTTGTCATTACTTTTCATGGGAATTAATAAAAACAATTTTTCCAAAACTTGAATTTAGTTAAATTCAAGTCAAGAAACTCTTACTAAATACCTATTATTGTCACCAGGGACACAGAGTCCCCTTTGCAGGATATATATATCTTGATGTATGTAGTAATATATGTATATATTATTTATTAATTTTAGTTAAGGTTTTTGAGAATTTCATGCATGAGTACTCTATTCACATCATTTTCACTCCTTCCCCTCCAAATTATCCCTTATCTCCCAGCTCCCTCAATTCATGACCTTTTCTTCTTTAATTACTATTTTTATATTAGTGAAGTAATTTAAAAAGTAACTCAGAGAGGAATCTGAGGATGATTTTATATGCATCAGTCAGTGACAGATAGCAACAGGACAGGCAAGCTTGAGGTTTCAGAGTCTCCTGGGAAGAAGGAAGAAGGAAATAAAAAAAAGGTGCACTTTGCCTAAAGTACAAATTAATGCACCGTAGAGGACAAGGTGGGCACACTGGATATAAACAGAAAGAAGTGCGTTCCCAGGGCCATTCATCCTTGTAGCTTTTACTGGAGAAAATACAGAATTGTCTCTCAGGGGGTGACATGAGCTTAGACTGTGAAAACAATGCTCCACTGTTTGGGACAAGCAAGAAGGAAATACTTCATCTTTTTATATTTGTATAATTAATCTGTATAGCACAGAATATTTAAAACAGGAAAGAATAACTAGTTGCATTAACTGGTACCAGTTGACCTGTTAGCTTTGTAGCCTGAAAGGAACAGCTAACAGTGTGTGTTACTATCAGTGCATTTTTTTTTTAATTCGGTTAGTTTTGGGGCCAGGAAAATGAATCTAATGGTATTTTCTATCACTGGTTTACTCTTTAACTTTACGACCAATTTAAAGTTTCTTCCATGGTTTCGTGTTTATTTATGTAATTAGTTCAAGCAGTCTTTATCACTTACTGAATGCTCAGAGCTACTTGATCCTTAACCAACAAGGAAAATGAAATGGTATAACTTGAAGCTGAGTTACAAGAAGCTTAGACATTTTCTACCGCAGTGCTTACAATGCACCATTTTTAATTTTTTTTTCAAATTCTTTATCTACTTCAGTATTACCAACTACTGATCACACTATTTGTCTCAGAGGATGCTGTCATGGTATTTATACATCAAAATGGTGCCTGGGAAGCAGATGCCTACAAAAGATCCTTTCATTCCCTTTCTTCTTTCTTACCTTGTGTTTCCCTTTTTCTACCTTAAATTTAGACCATGTGGTAGAAGGTGACCAAATAACAGAATTTAGTCCCTACTTGCTAGTGGACAAGTAATCAAAGCACAGAGGTGTTCAGAACTATAAGACTCTACTGCTCAAGCCACTACACTTAGGACATAGGACTTGGAGGAACTGAGCTGGAAATGACTTGGAATCCTCCTCCATGAGCACTAGCTCTCCTAGTATCCGAAGTTGCTATGTAAACTGCTAATGGAGAAAAGCTATTAAAATGTCTGTCCTGCCCAGATATAAAGCCTATGGATCACAACAATGTCCAGCATGGCAAGATATCTCCAAGAGTGTAATTATAGCACTAGTACCTTGAGGCCAACAAACAGATGTCTAATTGAACCTAAGGCCTACACAAGAAAGGTAGTTCATGTATGGTTCTTCAAAGATAGCCAACTATTTTCATCTGGAAAGTTCATGAAACCCTAGAGGAGAACCTGATACTGTTGCTTTTCTATGTTGGTATTATTGCTAAATGTGTTCATAATATTTATCCTTATACTCATTGGTAAATGTTGCTCTCACTCCTCACCAAGAAGACTTTTTTTTTCACAGAAAAAGGAGACCATTACAGAAACCCACAACTGGTGAAAATGCAGAGAACAACTGCCTGTGCCCAGCCTTGACTGATACGGCTACAGCAGAGCCCCTGCACTTAAGGCTTAGGGAATATCCCAGGACATGGAGTAAAGAGGTTGTAAGACCAGAAGAGCAGATCATGTACTGCAAGATTGTGTTTTCTGTATATGAGAGGGAGGCTGCCTCCATGAAGTCTCAATATGGTTGTTTAAACAAGTTCTACATAATGACAACACTATTTGTCATGTCAACATGGGTGGGGAAAATCTCGGGCCCCACCATAGATGACTGGCTACAGGAAATGAATGGCTGCTGAGAGAAGTAGGTTATTCAGTCCTACACAGTGAGCCTTAAACACTTATACATAGAAGCAACAACAACAACAAAAAACACATGAAGTTGGTTGTTGAACCTTTAATAAAGCAACATGTGGGGAGTGCAAGGGTTAGAGTTGTAGGATCCCCCAGAAAGAGAGGAAATGACAAAACTTCATAGCATTTGGCAAATGGAACCTGTTCGTTGAGGGGCTATTTGTGTCTCAGAAGAAGAAAATGTAGAAAAGGAATGACTAGGGTGAAGAAAGAAATGTGTGAATGGAGAAAATATTTCATGTCTGATTCCTGGAAATAGCTTAGGATTGTAGGAACATATAAAATGGGAAATGAAAAGAGGAAATTAAAATGGAAGTTAAGTTGTAGGCAGATCATGAAGTACTGTGTATACAGGTTGTGAACTTGACTGTTGAACTTTATTGAAGGCATGATCAGTTTTAGCATCTGGCACTCATGTGTAGATAACATGATTGATGAACACAGAAGCCAGGCCAGGAGTCTTTGAAAGACCCAAAGTTTGAATACAAATAATAGAAGTGAAGAGTTAGAATAAAGTATGTGGTGAAAAATAATTCTTCCTTCAAATATAATCTCAATGTAATAATAAATAGAATTTTAAGTGATGGCAAGGATGGTATTTTTACATTTGTTTGCTCAGCACACAGATGCTAAATAAATGCTCATGATAAGTTTAATTGATATTTTAGAATGTTATTTCTTTTTTAAAAAAGACATAATTGTTAATTTTTTAAAGTTTTATTTCTTTGTTAGTTTTGAGAGTTCATAGGTGCATGCAATGAAATATGATGGAATGTACTCACTGACTCCCTTTCCAAACCACCTCCATATTCCCCTGTATGCTCCCCTTCAACTTCATGGTTTTTTTTTTTTTGTGTGTGATAACCTGCTAAGTCCAGTTAATGATGCCCATATGTTCGTAGGGGTGGGACATCTACAGGAGCAACCTACCAATGACCATGTTCTCAGCAAAGAATGATTTTCTCTCCCTCAGCAACCATCAATTTCCAATAGTGTCTCCATCAGGGGTGAGGCCTGGAGTCATCTATCTCTTCCGTGCTAGGATTTTGCATAGCTTGATCAAGAGTAGGTGTGCAGGCGACCACAGCCACTGGGAGAGCAAGCCTGCAACAGCCATGTCACATGGGCCTGCAGGCCACTTCTATCGCTTGCCTTTGTTCACATTGTAGATATGTTTAAAGCAATGCCACAGTTTAGAAAAAGCTAAAGATTTTAATGAGTAGAGACTTGAGCCTGAGGTCAGAGGTGACCAATCTTCATCTCTTAATGACAACAAATAAATCACGGTATGTTTATTTTCTATTTACACGTCTATTTTGGGGATATGTGTCAATATCTTTTGCCCATATTTAAATTTATGTATATTGTTGAATTATTAGAGATTTTATATATTTTTATAAATTCTTTTTCAGATATGCTTTAAATAACCATTTTCATCAAGTCTCTGGTTTGTCTTTTCATTTTCCTGGCAATATCTTAAACTGTTATGTTTTTAAATGGTATCACTCCTAGGATTATGGCTCATTTCCTCTGTCCTAAATGCTTTCACAAAGAAAACCAGTTAATGAGAAAAATAAAACCTTTTATTTGATGAACATTTAAAAATGATATCCATGAATATTATAGAAAATAGCAAATTTTTTATCATGTCACAGTTTTATCTTCAATTTGAGCCATAGTCATTACAATAAGTCTAGACTCACAGATATTCTCTATCATATATTTAATTTGGAAGAACTTTAAATCTTTGAGAAATGACAAAGGAAACCGACATATCTATGAAATTGGACATCAATCTGCCTGCCTGGGCTTTCGAAGCACAGTAAAATAGCATTTTCAAATAGTAAGCTGTCTCTTTTATTTATTGATCTACAGCTAGAAATAAGGATATAGTAAAATGTTCTCTCTGTATCTTTTTCACTGTATGAAAACAGGGTTACAGATCAATTGATTTACCATCACCATTGATTAGGTACCTTTCCTACTATCTCTATTGTGACATGAGACATGCAGTCATATAGATCTTTCATTAGGAAAGTCATTGAAAAGCTAAGGTTCATTGCATGCTTAAATGCTTTGTAGCCTACTCATTAAGCCATTAGCCGACCATTAATATTGCTTAACCTCAAATCTTAGAGATAAAATAAGTTATTGTCACTTTATCTTCAAAATGCACCTTTGAAAAGTGAACAATTACAAGCTTTTGCTACAATCTGATGTTCACAGACAGGGGAATAATTTCAGGTAGTTAAACTATTTGCACTAATAAAATTTATATGTGTGTACACAAGGATTGGAAGATAACACAGACCAATACAAAGAATTTATTATCTGGTACAACCTAAAATCGCTTCTGTCACCTATACAATTTGCTTTAGCATTTTCTGCATGTTATCATTACTATTAATAACATTAATTTCAACAGGAAATTTTCTATCTGATGTGCTGAGCCAACAGCATAACCACAAAGAAGTGACGCTTTTCAAATGGGAGTTATTTTAAAACTTTATTATCACTGCATTTACCTTCAAATTCAAATACTTGAATACTCATATATAACATTTAATGATCCCCTGTTTTCCTTGAAACAAAGCCAGATAAATTTGAATCTTAGTTATTATCAATAGTAGAAGCAAGAGTTTAGACATTTTATGAAGTATAACACAAGTAATAACTCCATCCAATTATGTACATTCTCTCATTGTTAATATTCCCTGGAATCATCTAATATACACATGAGTGTTTGCATATAACTCCTTTATGAGACATTTTTTTCAAGTAGTATTCTCCACAGAAAATTCAATTGTAAAACCAAACTCAACCAGCTCTTTTAATGCTAAAATAAAGCAAGCAATTGAACACAAACCCATAACTTCAGCAGCAAATATGCATCAAAGGAAGTGAACCAAGTGGAACATGTGACTAGGGAGAACTATAAATAGACTCACAGTTCATATTAGAGATAATAAGAACCGCAAGGGACACTGCATAGAAAGTAAGTAAATGTGAACGACCTTTGCCAATGAATCTTCAGAGGGGAAAAATTGATATATAGCCACCGACTACATAAAATCCTGTCTCCCAGCATCAGTTTGATCAAATCAGACCCAAATGTCCTGTGTTTCAGTTTCTCACTTACCTAAACCTTTAGAATTTTTAGGTCTATAACAATTAAGCACCGGGTTACGTGACATCACACTGATGAATGAAAGTTAGGTATGCACAATATCATTATTGTAAGTGGTTTACAAAAATAGCGTGAAAACTCAACTCAACCTGAAGGGACAGCCCTGCAAGACCTAAAACATCCAATTATAGTTTGCATTTATTAAAATCATTTATAACGGCTTGGTCTTTCTCCATGGGCAGTCAGAGGAGCCTTGTAAGCAGGTAAATGTGATAAACAGGAAGCCAGTGCCTTGGGCCATGCTTTTTGGAGGCATTTTCATTCTTTTCAGTGTGCAATAAGGACAGTGGCACATGTGCAGAGAATCATGCAGATTCCTTTTGTTGGAAATCTGTCCTATATCCAGGGACCTTGAAGACAGGGGAATGAACTTTGGAAGAGTTAAGCGTCTGGGCACTGGAATATGAAAGGACAAGGGTGCAAGGTCACATGGCTTTCAAATGTAGGTAACCTGTGTGCTCACTGCCTAAGCACCTACCTACCACATCTCCTGCACTTTAATGCACAAGTGTGAGGGCTGGGAGGTTTTTGCTGCTGCTGTTGTTGTTGTTATTGTTTTAATACAGACAGAAAATGCTCTTACTTCTTTGTTTAGTAAAGCTGACGTACGAGACTAGGTTTCCTACCCACAAAGCAATAGGCATCTGAAGGCAGTTCTGCTTTTTCCTTATCTTTCCTCAATACTGACCCAGAAGAATTGTGATTCATAGTAGTAGATGCACAAGTCTTGCCTAGGTCAGTGAGGAGAAAAGAAAACCCATTGGAAGGGCATTAGTCACAATGCTGGTTCTTAATCCTATTCAGAGCGTCTACATTGCTCGGAAAACGTCATGGGCTGAACTGCTCTGCTGTGGGGTGTCCCTAGCACAGAAGCACAAGATTCATGGTACTTTCCTGGGTGGTGCTGGAAAGCTGGGAGTGTTCAAGGACTGGGTATCTGGTGATGTGGTGAACGCCATAGGGAGGAAATCCCAGATTATAATCAGTATCTGTGCCTCTCTTTTTCTCACCTCTGTCCCTCTGTGTCTCTCCCTGTATGTCTCCATCTCTCTCTCTATCTCCCTCTTCCTCCCCTTCTCCTTCACTCTCTCTGAATGTGCATGTGTGATGTGTGTGTTTTCCTTTTGTTTTTTTCCGTTTTGCTTGGGTGTTTTCAGAAGAATGGGTTGAATTGTACCATATATATATATATATATATCTCAGAGTGGGCTCAAAATCTGCACGCAGCCCACTCTGGTCTCAAACTGGTGATTCTCCTGTCTCAGTCTCTCGAGTGCTGGGCGTTACAAGCTGGCATTTATCATGTTATCTCTGTAGTGAAACTTTTTTCTAGAAGGTAAGCCCATGTGCCAGTTCAGGTCACATTTTGGTGACGCAAGCCACACTGAGATCAAAGTGTGACTCATGTCATCATCTGGAGAACCTCTGCTTTTAGGGGTGGCTTTTCCAATAGGGGACAGCCACAGGTGCAGTCTTTGTTTTGGAATTTTCCATAACCGAAGTTCCTTAGCTTGATTTCTTCCCATGCTAAATAAAAACAACAAAAGTATTTAGCTCTCATTCAGTCTGTCTGTCTGTCTCTGTCATTTATCTCCTTTTCTCTCACCTATCACTTATTTGTATACCCACGATGTATGTGCTATGTCCTTACCATTAATCGTTACCCATTGCTCTATCATCTCTCTCTCTCTCTCTCTCTCTCTCTCTCTCTCTCTCTCTCTCTCTCTCTCTCTCTCTCTCTCTCTCTCTCCCTCCTATCCCTTCACGCTTAAATGCCTTCTTAGTGATCTTAAAGCAGCAATTTAAGTCATCTTCATAAATACAAATAACTCAAACAACTCAGAAAATAATAGCAGCTCTCTCTCCCCTTTTTATGTGACTACAGCAACAATTATTAATTGAAATATTAAATATTTTTATTTGAGAAATTAAATAAGGTATAAGGGAATGTTTTAAAAGAAGAGATTATTTTTCTATTCCAGATAATTATTGTCACCTCTTTTATAATTTTTTTTAGCATGGTATCTTTTAAACAGTGTCTACAATTAGGAAGACTGAATAATTTACTGTGTGCTATAATGTTTTCAGTTTTCAATGAAGGATATTTCCCTCAGAATACAGTTATTATAAAAAACAGAATCTCTTCATGCTAAATTGTATTAATAATTAATTGCAAGAAAAAGTATTTCATCATGACAAATGAGAGACTGTATGGAAGGAATGATGCCATTTTGTGGCTGAAATAATATAGTAACATGCTGTTAAATACAGGATATCATATTAAATTTTACAGTTAAAATACAGTGACATTAAAATATATTAAAATTCAAATTGACTATATTTCTGAAAATTCTGTAGCATGAGTGATAATAATCAGAGTTTTGCCACACAATTATGAGGGAGAAACAAAAAGAAATCTTCTAGAAAGAAAACTGCTACCTGTGAAGCAAAGCAACATGGAGTGAAATGGGAGAAATGGACACATGTTGGCTTGCTGGGATGAGGGGATGATGTTTATAAAAGTTGGGTCCATGGCTAAAAAGACACAATATTAACAGCAAGATAACTTGGATGCTAAACTGAGACAGTACAGTAAATGAAAGCATAATGGAGGTATTAGTTATTAATCTTCAGAAATCAGATGTCTATCAGAATAAATAAAATATACTCACGACAGACAGTCCAAAGGAACCCAAGACCTTAGATTTACAAATGCAAATGATTCGTGTTTGTGGTCCTTTAGGTAGGTTTAAAAGCATGCTGCTCGTTTTAGGTACTGCTTTATGAAAACATACTGTGATTTATTCATTTAAATGTGATAGACATTTAGATTATTTTCTGGTAAGGCATACATATAATATAACTTTGTGAATAAATTATGTTCTTGATTATGCTTGTCCAAAGACGTCTGTGAAAGAGGGGGGTAATAAGTTGTATGCATTGCCACATTGCCAACATTTCTAGATTATACCAAATTACCTTGTAAACACAGTCTTAATATATGCACATTGTGATGTAAATCAGCTATCTCATTCCCTTTAATTGTACACAGAGGTAATTGGCATCTTGATGTCTCCAAACTTGGAAACATGTGGGTAAGTATTTTGTAATAGGATGGAAGTTTTAGACATTGTGCTGCTAAATCTGGCTTGTGTGACAAGTACTTGTCGCCACTGAGCCATCTCTGAGGAAGGTTTCAGTAGATGCTAAGGCAGACTGCCCCACTCTTTTGAACTGTAAGTATCATCTCCCTGTCCTCTGCTTGTCTTCCCCATCTTATATTTTTGGTTATGAGCCTAGTCTTTAATGGCTAAGCCATCTCTCCAACCCATCTTCCCCATCTTCATGGAGACATGGATGAAAGAATTCTTACTTTCAAAGTAATAGCATTTTCCCATTTCTGTTTGTACCTTTGGGGCAGATTAAGAATTAGTTTCTGCTGGAAATACAGCTCAGTGGCAGAGCATTTACCTGGCAGGTGTGAGGCCCCATGTTCACTTCACAACACTGCATTAAAACAAAAAACAAACAAACAAACAAAAAAAGAATTAGTCTCCTACTGAAACATCATAACAGTGTTAAAGTATATTTTCTCCTAAAATTTTGATAGTTATGAAAAAAAGTTTTTTTAGCCCAGTTAGCAATGTTTAGTTTTGAAGTTTCCATGTGCTGGATACCCAATACTGTAGCTCAGTTTTGAAATTGTGTCTTTTTCTCATTAACCTTCAATACGTCCTTGTCTCCCACGTGTGTCCTTGCTTGTCTCCATGGTTCTTCATGCCTGTGGGTGTTTGAAAGAGCCATATTATATCCTGTTGTTCAGATGCTCTCTCCACCAACACTTCTCTGACTCCATCATTATGTCTCTAATGCATCTTGATTTCTAATAAGTTAACCCTCTCTATTTAGTTTCATAGTGTGTGAACATCATATTCATTTTTGGCCCCCTTTCTTCCCCAAGAACAGACTGAGAAAGTTCACAGACTTAGGAAGTTGCACCAAAACATACCTGTCAGAGCAGTTAATACAATTGTATTAACTCTATAGGTTGACTGGAGACTAACACACACATTCTTTTTGAATTTTGAGTTTCCTCATACATAAGTGTGCTATATCTCTTTGCCTGTTAATTTTGTAATGAATTTTTAAAATATTATTTATTTATTTGATCAAAATCTTTTAAATATTTGATAAATTTATCCCAATAAGTTTTATGTTTTCTTCTCATTTACCCTTCTTAAAGTAAAACTGACAATTGACAAAAGTTGTATACATGATTGCTTTTACATTTGTATATTGATTGTTAAAATTTTATAAATTATTAAATTAAGCTAATCATACTATCCATCACCTTATGGATGGATACAATTTTAATTGTAAGAACATTTAGTACTTACTCTTTCAGAAAATTTTAAGGATACATCTTATTCTCACCAGCATTCTGCATAATACATCACTAGAGGTTATTTATCCTAACTGATGCATTGCAGCTTTGGACCAACACCCCCTTATTGAAAATTAGAGCTTCATTAAGTTATATTTATACTTAGTGCTGTTGTATAAGAGTGTAATTGATTTCTTGTATGCTTTGCCAGGGAACCCCACAGAAAAGGAAGAGGAAGGATTGTAGGAGCCAGAGGTATTGATACCACAAGAACATGACCCACAGAATCAACTAGTCAGGGCTCATAGGGGCTTACAGACCCAGGTCCTCTGTATACACTTTATGATTGTGTAGCTTGGTATTCTTGTTGGACTCCCAACAATGGGAGTGTGTGTGGTGAGGTGTCTCTGACTCTTTTGCCTGTGCTTGGGACCCTTTTCTTCCTACTGGTTTGCCTTGTCCAGAATTGACATGAGGGTTGGTGCCCGTTTCATTGTATCTTGTTAGGCCATGTTTGGGTGGCTATCCCTGGGAGGCCCGCTCTTTTTTTTTTTTTTTTTTTTTCCCAGTGAATTAGAGGAGTTGATCTGGGAGAGAGGGGAGCTGGGTGAAAAGCATCAGATTACCTTCACTTCAACTCTCTTAATTTATGTGTAAGTTATTGGGTGATTTCTATGCATGTTATATCATGTTCAAATAAGAATGATTTCTATTTCTTTGCTTTCAAAATTTTGTAACTAAATTTCAACTCTTTTGTCTTTCTGTTCTGTTAGGATATCAGAAGCAAAATTAAAAAGAAATTATAAAGTTTGATATATTGCTTTCTTCCTGATGTTTTTTTTGGTTTTTCGAGACAGAGTTTCTCTGTGTAGCTTTGCGCCTTTCCTGGAACTCACTTGGTAGCCCAGGCTGGCCTTGAACTCACAGAGATCCGCCTGGCTCTGCCTCCCGAGTGCTGGGATTAAAGGCGTGCGCCACCACCGCCCGGCTCTTCCTGATGTTTTTAATGGTTCACAATTTATATAATGTTAGGAGCTTTATTTGTTTAATTGTATTTATGGATATCACTTAAGTTGTTCTTGGTCTACTAAATTGGATATTGAATTTCCTAAATTCTTCTTTTGTATCTAGGTTATGACCATTTCTCCACAAGACAAGACTCTAGCAGTGGATTGGCAGAGAGACTATTAGATCTAAACCATAGCCTGAAACTTTCTCTGCCAAGTCCTGCTTCTCCCTGCTTTCTTTTCATAAGTTTCATATCTGTGATTTTGCTGCTCAAACTTACCTCCTCTCTTTTATCTTCCATATGAGCTGACACACTCACAGACTCCCCCAAGAGCTCCTCACGAGCTCTTACACTCCTAGCTCCATGTTTTCTTGACATTTTACCAGTAGATTTTGAAAATATTTTTGAGATTATAATTATATCATTTCCTCCTTCCCTTTCCTCCTTCCAGCTCCTCCCATGTGCCCCCCATGTGGTGATATTTTATTTGTGCTGAAGTATGGTGATATTTTATTTGTATGTTAACAAATAAAGCATGCCTGGAGATCAAGGGGATAAAGGCCAGCCATTTTTGGGTAAATATAGAAGTCAGGCAGTGATAACATAGGCCCATAATCTGATCACATGGCAAGCAGGATCTCTCTATGTTCAAGGTCACACTAGGGAACAGAGCTAAGCATGGTGACACACACCTTTAATCCCAGTACCAACCATAGAGACCTGGAGGTCTGTACAGACAGGCAGTGACAAAGAAGTGAGGTGGGTGGGCTAAGAGAGCCAATGAGAGGGTAGAACATCAAGACAATAAAGGTGTGGGTAGACAGGAAGTAACTCATTTTCGGTAGCTGCAGAGCTGGAAAGGTAAGGTTGGTGGCACTCACTATTTCCCTGATCTCTAAGGCTTTCACCTATATATTTGGCTCTGTGTTTCTTATTTAATAAGACCATTTAGAAGTTTGGCTACACCCCACCCCCTTAATCTATATCTAATCTGTGGCCTCTTTCCCTTTAATTGTTGGCACATATGTACGTATTGCTAAACTGTAGAAATACAACCTGCTCAGTGTGTTTACTGTTACTTGTAAAATGAATAACCAATTGTGCTCTTTCCTGGGGAAGATTTTTTCCTGTGCTCTAAACCTGTACTCTACATCCCTTAATTGTCTTAGTTCATTGTCTAGGGTTATGGCCTCTGGAGCTTTCCCTCTTCCGCGTTAGCATGTCTGTTGGTGTTGTCCCTTTTCAGGTCATGTAATCATTGGTGAGACTTTACAGGTACAGCTTCTGTGACATTTCTAGGAGACATATTCTCCGGTTCTTACAATCTTTCCCTAGCTCTATTTTAACATGAGGTTTCTTGAAGACTCAAGCTCATGTATGACTATAAAATGTTTTATTTTATACTTTTGTTGTTTTTGTGTATATAGTATACACTTAAAATCACACACATATACATTTTGTAGCCAGTCTTTCATTTTTACGTTACTACAAAAGGCCAATATACATTATGATGTTGACAGAATAGTCCCTGATGAAGGTGTATAATAATCTGCTAACATTTTATTCCATGTTCAGTATTAACTTCCAACTCTTTAATCTGGCAAGCAGGTGCTCAGGGAGCATGGTGCTCCGACTTACACCTAACGTTCAGTACCGAAAGCTCTCTGTTAAAGAAGCATGGTTTGTCAGCACTTTATATGACAGTGTGGGCCTGACAAACAGGCTACGGTTTGGAAATATACATCATGATCCTCCTAAGCCACAGGGAAAACTATATCCATCCCATCATCTTTACATAATTGTGCAATATTAAATCCATTGATAGTTTGCTTTAATTACACGGGAAAGTAAAATATTTGGCTAATATTTCTTTAGTATACTACAATTTAAAACATAAAAACAAAGAGAAAATTTTGTTTCTTATTTTATTCCACTGTGTATATGCCACATTTTTATCAGTCAGTTGCTGGGCACTTAGAGTGTTTGAATTTCTTGTGGAATTCTTGTTAAGACCAAGGTGGAGGTAAGGATGTTAAAAAAAATGATGAGATAGCTTTTGGAATAATTAAGTTTGAGAGCCTGTGCTGGTGACTTCCTAATGGCTTAATCTCAGGATCAAAAACTCAGACACATGAATAAGCAGTTGAAGGAGTACGAATGAATTCTGTTTCTCTGTTGGTGTGAGGACAGTTTGCTGAGGAACTTAGCAGCACTGTGAATAGAGATGCTCAGGTTGACAGGAGGAAGGTTGGCTCTAGGAAGAGTTGAACGAGTGGGAGGTTCATATAATCAAAATATATTGCATGGAATTTTCAAATCATTAATTAAAATCTTATCCTATTTTTTTCAAATGAGTCTGTGTGAAGGCTATGTTACATCTTCCCAAGCTACAGTGGCTAAACATGAATTTCTAAGCAAATAGTAATGTCAGTTGTTGCAGATTACCAACAATATTTTCACTTGCATTATTCCTGCTCTTCTTTTCCTGATTGTTCTTTTTGAGTTGGGGGTTGTTTGTCTTGAGTTCCTGGACTCAAAGGTCTTCCATCCCAGTCATGAGTAGCTGAGGCTACAGTGAGCACCACTCTATCTGGCGGCACCTGCTTTTAGAAACAGATTATTTATTTAAAAAATGAATTCTCAATTTTCACTTCAACACTCCAGTGACTTTAATTTTCTCACAGCATAGCTGAGATCCTGCAAATGTTAGAGAATGTGTCTACCTCTTTACTGTTACACTAAGGATTTGTTGTGCTGGTAAAACATGTGGAAGCTGGTTTATTTGCTGAAAGTATATTATAAATTATATATTTTTCAAAACACAGAACTACTGGGGCAATTAATTACTCAGGTCCCTTAGATTTTTTAAGATTTTATTTTCTGCCAAATGTTTTGTGCTGGGGTACCAGATCGAGTTTGTAGTTCAAAGTGAGAAAGTCTATGAATGAAATTACTACAGTGACTAAAATAAACTTTTGAGCTTTTCCCTAAAAAAATTCTTTTCAGAAAATGTGTTTTGGGCAATGACTTATCAATTTTATTTCAAATAGTTCCGAATGTCACTAGATACACAATAAAGATAATTTATTTTTAAATTCGATTCTAAGGTAAACTTAATGAGCATTTTTGTTCAGTAGTGTTAATTATATGTATATGTAACCAATAAATTTATGTAGTACAGATGAGCAATATATTAAATACAGTTTCAAACAGTCATAGTAGAAGCAGAAGGAAAGCTAGTGAGTGGCAAAATATACAAAAATTTTGAAATTATTTAACTCTTGGAGTCGGTGGGGTAGCACCTACTTTTGATATCTAATTTTTCCAGGACTTTTTTTATTGATATAGTTTACTGGAAAAAGGCAAACAAACATGTTAGAAACACAGCAGGGATTAACGTGAAGTGGATGAAGGTACCTTTGAAAAATGAAAGTGTGGCATTTGTTGAAACTAATTCAAGGGCGTGTGAGAACTCCTTTGTGATGCTTGTGTACTTTTAGAGAAAAAAAATCAGGAAGATATCAAGTCTTCAGTACAAACACACTAATATATTATTCAGGATTCTGGGTTGCCGTTAACTGCCTGACTTCAAGGTGTATCCTACAACGTGAGATGCCAAGTTATATCACTTTCTCAGGGTGTGCCATGAACAGGGAGCCCAACAGTGCACAGCTCCTTAACGTCAGCTTAGGCAATCAAATTGAGTCCAACTCTTTTCTTCTCCACTGCACTGTTCTGAGATGTCATATTGAGCAGCGTCACTTTGATAGCAGCCTTCTCTGCTTCCTTTATCTTTTTTAGCTGCTTTTTGTCCCTCCTCTACAGTGATTACATATTTTCCTTATAACCCCATTCTGTATCTTATCTTTTACTTCAATAGCTTCCTCCAGGAAACTCTCCTCTCTCTCTCTCTCTCTCTCTCTCTCTCTCTCTCTCTCTCTCTCTCTCTCTCTCTCTCTGTCTCAGATGCAGATTTTAAGACAGTCTTATTCAGTAGCTTAAGCTTGTCTCAAACACATGGCAATCACTCAACCTCAGTATCCTAAGTGACAGGATCACAGTTGTGCCAGTGTGCCCAGTCCATGTCTGTTCTTTTCAATTACCTAAGCAGACTTAGAATGCATTTGAGCAAAATGAAAACCAAAACAAAACCCTGAATCATCAAAACAAAACAATCAATACAGGATTCAAGAGTTCAGTCAAATCCAGCCCGGATTCCTGCAGAGCACATGGAGGATTTCCTGCTTAGCCCCATAGTCAGGTGACACCACATGACTAGTTCTAGCTAATAGGTCAAGAGCAAATAAGGCAAAGATGATTTGTAACTGTGTTGAGGAAACGCTACATCTCTTCTTTCCTGACAAAGTCTTCCTCATCAGGGCTTCCCAAAAGGAAATTTTGTGTTCTAAAAAAACTACAGAGATTCAGAAAGCAAGAGTGCTCAAATAACTGTTTGGAGCAAACTTCTTTTTTTTTTTTTTTGAAGAGTACATCATAAGTGTGAGGCCTTAGTTTTGACAAGATATGGAGCAGTCTGGGTCGCTTTGTACTGTCTTGATTCACCTGAGTTAGTGTGATTCCAGTCAGTCAAATCCAATTCAGATACTGTCAACAACACAACAACAAACAAACAAATAAACAAGCAAAAAACCTTAAAATTTTCTAACGTCAGTGAATAAACACATATGTTTTCTTGTCTACCTTTCAAAAAGAAATACAATTTATCTTTGAAAATTTTTATAAACATAAGAGTGCAATGTCATTTTTCTGTTGGGCTTTTATTAATTTCTGGTTGATTTTTCTCTTTATGACTAGCAAAATTTCCTCTGTGTCAATTAACATTTCCTTAATTCATGTTTAAAGACATTGTAATAATCTTTGAGTATTATGGACTAGAGATTTTTACACAATTCCTCTATTGATAGACATTGACTTTTTCGCTGCTTGCTTTATTATAAATACTAACCATTTTGTTTTTAGTCTGAATTGCAAATATTTTATTCATTTTAGTCATTTCACTAACTTGAAATTTGGGGTTAAATGGCATAACACAATACAAAATTTTTTATGTTCTTTCAAATCAAATACAGTCAGTGATTTCACCATAATTTCCTCAAGAAACTAAACTTCTACCTTTGACATATATTAAAATTTTATGTATGCAGATTTACTCATGGAATTACTAGATTCTTCTATAGATGTTTCACTGTTTTTCTACTGATGAGATATTTAGAGTGAATTTATGTAAGGCTTTGACAGAATGCTTGCAATAATTTTTCCCTGTTAGAAGGGATTATTTCACTATCTTCCACCCCAGTTATCACTGATGGAGACAGGCAGGCTGATTCTTGCAGAAGTACTAACAGGCAGTGTCTCCTTGACTCTAGTTCTCAATCCAGTCTGAGCAGTTATTCAGGGAATTCCTTCTAGAACCTCTCAAGGGCAGGAACAGGAAATGCTGCCATGAGAATATGTGGGTAAGCAGTCCCTGACTTTTTGTGTGTGCAGCATACTCTGCAGAGGTTGTTCCCCTACATGCTTTATGTAGAAAAAAGTGGATGGGGCGTGGTACTGTGAGGAGGTCAAAACTGGCGCTTCTCTCCAGCCTACCCGGTCAATTGATTACAGAAACCTTTGTGTAGTCACTGTGGGTTTTGACTATGTTTCAGGCCTTCTGCATTAACAAAGACTTACTAGAAGGATCTTTAAAGGCAAGAGCTACTCTATTTAGATCGAAGTCAAGGAATGCATGCAGTGCATTAGTAATCAATACCGATTGACTGGAGATTTACTATGACTTGGTTAGAGATGGTCTTTTATTTTCCCTTAAATCATTAAAGTTTTAGATTCAGCTTATGAACATATTTTGCAATGACTTAAACTCTCTCAATGAAACTTACTGTATATTCATTTTTAAAAACATTTACAACTATGGACAATATAAGAAAGTTTAAATTAGACCTCTCCTCCCAACTTTATTTTAACAAAGGAGAATTAATACTGTGATGATGAACTAGAAGCTATTATATTTATTTTCTTAAAGAGGTAAGACTTTCATAACGCAAATTAATTTTAAAGCTCTGGAGGCCAATTATTTTTAACGTTTTATTTTAAAAATAAATTCTAGGCACATAAGTCTAAGAGGCCTTTAAACCTCTAATTAACACGTTTGTAGTTTCCTTTCCTCACTAATTCC
This sequence comes from Peromyscus maniculatus bairdii, assembly GCF_049852395.1. Classification (NCBI taxonomy): domain Eukaryota; kingdom Metazoa; phylum Chordata; class Mammalia; order Rodentia; family Cricetidae; genus Peromyscus; species Peromyscus maniculatus. The sequence goes on from NC_134860.1 coordinate 101,663,895, forward strand.
TATCTGAAAATCAGAATCTTCCCATGGAAACCAAAGTCTCACATTCTTAAGCAAATAAGGTATTTGCAAGGCTGCAAGGCTTCCTATGGCCAGGATAGGGTTAAGAATCCCTCGTGAACCAGCTTCTTGTCTATGAGAGGAAGGAAAAGGAACTCTGCACCACTGACAACAGTCTCAGCCAGGTCTCTGTGTTACAGCCAGCTGTTTGCAGTGCAGTCCAACCTAATGAAGCCTTTGGCCTGTCTGCTTTAGAACCTAGACTTGAAGATACAGCAGCAGTTGAGCTGCTGAGTCCATTTCCTCTCTGTTTCCAGACAGAAGATGATTCATGCTGCTATTTACATATGAACAATCTTACAGGAGGTGGAGTCATTCCAAGAGGCATGGCTTTTTTAAAAGGTAATCCACGGCCTATTCCGCAACATTAAAATGGAACAGCCAGAAATGAACTAGAACATGCTCAGAATTTGCTCTGAGCAGGCGGGAAGGAGCCAAGGGCGTGAGAGCCACCATTAAAATGGAGATGCCAGAGATGAACTCCAACAGGCCGCTCAGAGCAGGAAGAAACCACAGCCCACCCGGCGCCATGTGGTGCCTAGGGTTTGGGCTAGCAAATTTGGCTACCATTATGGCTAGCAAATTTATAGTAGGGTATAGGAGGGAGAGAAAGAGAGAGTTTTATGCCCTATATATAGAGAGATGGATCTGAAGAGGTGAAGGCTATAAGAACAGTCTGGTATGGGAGGCCTGCTTGCCACCCGGTAACATCATGTCCTCCTGACTTGGGCTGCTGCCAAGGGTTATGCCTGGGTCTGTGGTCCTACCTGCTCCCTCTGTTCGTGTCTATGCCCCTGGCCTCTATTACCACTGAAGGCCATGAGAATACGTGGGTTCGGGGCATCACTTGTGGCCACATAGGTGTCAGAAGGCCACGCCACTGCATAAACATCCTGACCTGAATGACTTAAGTTGCTGCCTGGGACCATGGAGTAGTTCAGGCTTGAGCTGTGGCCAGGAGCCATGTCTGGGTCCGTGGCCCTACCCTAGCCAGGGTCAGTGTTGATGTCTACAGTGCCTGTTACCATCAGGGCAATGTGCATGCCCCCAGTCTAGACCTCCTCCTCTGGCTGCGTTGTGATCTAAGGGCCATCCTGCAGTTGGGGTAATGTTGATATGAGTAGTGTCTGCATTGCTACTGGGGGCCACAGCAGCATCCGGGCCTCAGCTGCTTCCGAGGACCATATCTGGGTCAATGGTCCTCCAGCAGCCGGGGTCTGTGATGATATCCACGGCCTGTGTAGCCACCAAGGGCCACACAGATGCCCAGATTCAGGATTAAAACCTGTGGCCATGGTGGCAGCCAAGGGAGGTGCTGTACCTGGAGTGAGACAATCTGGGTGGCCTACACAGCCACCAGTAACCATGGTATTGTCCAGACTGAGCTGCTGCCAAGGGCCATGTCTGGGTCTGTGGCCCTACTGCAGCCAGGGTCTTTATCAATGACAGTGGCTCCTACTACCACTGAAGACTGTGCAGATGCCCAGGGTATGGCCTGACACCTTAGGCCGTGTTGGTACTCAAGGGTCACGCTATTACCAGGACCACCTAGAGCAAGGTGGACAGTGCTGCCACCAGGGGCCATGGAGACATCCTGGCCTTGGCTGCAGCTGAGGGCCATGTCAGGGTCCATGACCCTACTGCAGCAGGGGACTTGTGGTGATGTCTGTGGCTCCTGTTACCATTGAAGGCAGTGCAGAAACCCAGGCTCTGGACCAAAACCTGAAACCATGTTGGTGTCTGAAGGTCATGTGGCCACTGTGGCCTTGCAGATCTGAGTACCGTGCACAGCAACTTGGGGCTGTAGTGACATCCAGATCTGAGCTGCAGCCTGGAGCCATGTCTGGGTCTGTGGTCCTGCTGCAGCCATGGTCTGTGTTGATGTCCATGTCTCTTGGTACCACTGAGGGCCAGACAGATGCCTGAGGTGTGGGCTGCCACCTGGGTGTAGCTAGAGTTTTCCTGCCTTGCCCACAGTTAGGACAAATCTCTGTCACCCGCCAGTCCCACAGCCGCTCAGACCCAACCAAGTAAACACAGAGACTTATATTGCTTACAAACTGTATGGCTGTGGCAGGCTTCTTGCTAACTGTTCTTATTGCTTAAATTAATCCATTTCCATAAATCTATACCTTGCCACGTGGCTTGTGGCTTACTGGTGTCTTCACATGTGGCTTGTCATGGTGGCAGCTGGCAGTTTCTCTGCCTCAGCCTTCTGCTTCCCAGAATTCTCCTCTCTCCTTGTCCCACCTAATTCCTGCCTGGCCACTGGCCAATCAGTGTTTTATTTATTGACCAATCAGAGAAATTTGACATACAGACCATCCCACAGTACCTGGGGTCATGCTGTTGTCCAAGGGCCACCTTGCAACTGAGTGGCATGTGCAACCATCTGGGGCCATGGTGACATCCTGGACAGGTATGCCACTGAGGACCATGACTGAGTCCAGTGGTTCTGCTGCAACCTGGGTCTCTGGTGATGGCCTGCCTCATGTTATCACCAAAGGCCACAAGAACCCCGGGCCTCTGCGCTGCTACCTATGGCCATGCTGGAGTCTGAGGGACATGTCACTGCTGGGACCATGACAGTCTCAATGACCTGCACTGCTGCCTGTGGCCATTGCATTGTTCAGGCCCGAAGTACTGCCAAGGGCCGTGGTCTGGGTTCATGGCCCCACTGCAGTCAGGATTTCCATCGATATCTGAGGCTCTGGTTACCACTGAAGGCAATGCAGATATCCAGAATCCCAAGCCCTGCATGGGAAAGCTTGCCCCACCTCTCACCTCAGCCAAGGATAGCTGGATCCTCCCCTCACCTGAGAAGAGTGGTCCCAGCTGCAGGAATGACCAGCTCAGCTGCCTGGACTGACAAAGTCAGCTGCATCCAGGCACAAACCCAGGGCTTGGAGTTGGCACACCCCACCATCTACCCCATCTATGATCTGCTGGAGTGTTTGAAGGGACTGGTCCTTTGGAACCATAGCAGGATCTCCATGACTCAGGGCGATAGAAGGATATCAGAAATGAATGTCGGTGGGGGTCCAGTTTTGATGGTGTACTAAAGCCAGAGGCCTTGAACCTGACCAACAACTCATCATACAATGAAAGTAATACAGTTTGGAAAAAGGGCATACTGCATGACTCACAGCAGCTCCCAATGTCACTAAGATGAATGAAGACGTAATGCAGAGTCAGTTAGGACAGAGGAGTGAAGGACTTTTCCTTTTTTAAAAATAATTATTGTTTATTTTTATTCATTTTTAGCTTTCCTTTGCAGGGGGGCAATACTACAAGAGTTAGGGGAGATCAGTAAGTGCATGATGTGAAATTCCCAAAGAATCAATAAAAAAAATAAACAAATAAAAGATACTCCACAGAGAAAAAAACTTATTTTATACTTTAAAAATGTAGCCATTTCTTTATGTCAGAAAACTTTTCTTTATTTTAAATTTACCATACAAAGTAACAGGTGGTGTTTTCATACATACTTAGTTTTATTTTATTTTATTTTGCCCCAGCTCATCTCCCCATCTCTCTGCCCTTCCCTATCTCCTTTTATATTTTCCCACTCCCAGTATTCTCCATTCCAATTTCATATCACCTGTGTTCTGTTACCCTAACCATCTTCCTGCCTTAAAGCTTCATTTCCCTTTCTTATGGGCCCCTTTCTGGTTTCTTGATCTTTACTTACACTTAATCAATACACAAATATAAACATTCAAAGCTAGTATCTACATATGAGAGAGAACATACAGTATTTGTCTTCCTGAGCCTGGGTTATCACCATCTAATGTAATATTTTCCAGTTCTGTTCATTTTCCTAAAAAGTTCAACATTTTATTATTTTTATTTGTATCTGAATAAAAATTCCATAATGTATATGTACCATATACTTATTATCCATCCACATGTTGATGGGCCTCTAAGCTAACTCCTTTTTCTTTTTTATATGTTGTGGTGTTCTGAGAGTCTGACGCTGAGAATTCTGTCTGTTAGGCAAGTACTCCACCACTCCACTACATCTCAGGCTCTGCACAGGTCTTCCTCTCAATCCTCTTCCATGTTGACATCTGAGCTCCTCCTCACCTGAGGAGAAAGGGAGTCATGGGAGGCTTGGAAACATAAGTTCCTGTTCACAAGTGACTCTAAAGTGGCCCATGGACCACTAGTCTTGTCTCTAGAATGTTCTTTGTGTAGTTTCAGAAGAATAGGAAATTAAACTATTTTTCTATGATAACAACTAAAAGTTTCACAAAAAAATGGCAGCAGTAGGTTCTTCAATAAGATCTATGACCTTTCCAGCCTCAGTGAGTTAACTAGGTTTATAGTATCAAGCACAGATTCTTTCCTACTGAGCATGCCTTAAGTCGAATTAGCTGTTGGCTGCCCCCAAGGTTAAATAAGAAACACAGAGCCAAATACAGAGGTAATAGCCAAAGAGATCAGAGAACTAGCGAAGAGCCATGACTTTCTTATCTTACCACCTCGCTGCCGTCGCCTCCCCAGAGAGAATTTCTTCCCATCTAACTTGTGTTTTTATTGCCTTCCTGTTCTGCCTTCTCATTGGCTCTAAGCCCAGCCACATGACTTCCTCATCACTGCCTGTCTATACAGACCTCCAGGTCTCTATGGTTGTTACTGGGATTAAAGGCTTGTGTTACCACCCTTGGCTGTGTCCTTGACCACACAGAGACTCTGCTTGTTATGTGATCAGATTAAGAACATGTGCCACCACTTTCTGGCCTCTATGTCTGTCTAGTGACCCCCAGACAAGTTTATTAGGATGCACAATATATTGGGGAACACAATATCACCACAATAGTACCATAGTTACACCATTGGAAATATCTTGCCATAGTTGTCATTGTTGTGGTTCATAGGCTGTGCATATGGGTAGGACTGTTGACTGCTTCTCTCCCTTGGCAGCTTCAGATACAATGAGTGCTAGCCCTTCTAGGAGAAGGCTTCCAGGTCAGTATCTGCTCAATTCCTCCAAGTACTGTGCCAGACCTATATTGTTTCTACAACAATAGGTCTTGCCTTCAAGTTCTGGAAGGCAACCAAGTACAGTGCTAACAGCCTAGATTGTTTTGGAAGTTTCTTGGACTCTCCTGATCAACAACTTGAAGGAAGGATTCCCATGCTCAGCACTGGGGTTTTGTTAGACAGTTTATGGCTCTTAGATGGAACAGTATGATGCTATGTGGCATAACTCCACCTAAGTATGTGTGTGTGTGTGTGTGTGTGTGTGTGTGTGTGTGTGGGCTTATAAAATAATAGTTTTCCTAAGGTTTTTCAAGTACCTTAGGAGTTATCTCTCCTCCCTCGCACTCAGTAATGCTCTCCCACTTCTCTCCCCAGTTAGAGTTCATCTCCCCTTGCTCCTCTTTATAGCACCTCTTCCTATCCTCATTTCTAGAACTCCACCTTTTCCCCTTCCCCATGATCTTTTCTATTTTCCTGGCTTTTGCAGTTACTTCAGGTTATGTTTGTCTTAGTTTGCTTGTCTATTGATGTGATAAACACTATGATCCAAAGCAACGTATGCAGGAAAGGGTTTATTTAATCTCACACTTCCAGGTAACAGTCTGTTGCTGAAGGAAGTCAGGGCAGGAACTCAAGCAGGAACCTAGAACCTAACACTCAATCAGAAACCATAGAGGAGCGATAATTATTGGCTTGCTCCCTATTGCTCTGTCAACCTGCTTTCTTATATATCCTAAGACCACCTGCTCAGGGATGGCAGCATCTATAGTGAGTTGAGTCCTCTGACATCAATCATTAATTAATAAAATGCCCCACAGACTTGGCCGTAGCCAATCTGAGGAAAGTGTTTTCTCAACTAAGATCCCTTCTTCCCAAGTGACAGTAGCTTGTGTCAAGTTCACATGAATAATTTGAACACAATACTTACATCTATTTGGAGCCAAGATCTACAAACAAGGGAGAACAGGCCCTGCATTTTCCTACAATTTCTAAATGTGTTCTAAATATGTATCTTTGTACTGACAGATAAGTGTAGCCCTCACCCCTCATTAAAAATACTTCTTTTTGCAGCAGAGTTTATTACAAAGATCAACAACTGGTCAAAATGCAGAGACTAAGTGGTTGTGGGGTGCCCAGTCCCAACTGGTACATCTGCAATACAGCCCCTAGACCTAAGGCTCAGAGAATATCATTGAAAAAGAGTCAGAAAGATTGTAGGAGCCTGAGGACATGGATGCCTGTGGTGACATAATATCTTCTAGACATGACAGAGGCACTACACTCATGAAATGCCATCAGCATGGTTGTCTAAAGAGGATCCACCTTATGATAGCACCAGTTGACATCCAACGTGGATAGGGGAAATCTCACAAGGCCCCATACCTATAAGCAGTTAATGGCTGCTGACGGAGGAAGAATCAGTCTTCTCCAGGGGTAAGCCAATCCTATGTGTTATCTCTAAACACATGTACATAAGATAAACAGTCAACAGGCTCAGTAGGCTGTATGCATTTGTTTTTTTTTTTGTTTGTGTGTGTGTGTGTGTGTGCATGCGTGCGTGCGTGCATGTGTGTGTGTGTGTGTGTGTGTAACAATTATAATTGTAGAAGAGATCATAAATTTGAGAGGAATTTGGGGAGCATGGGAATTGTTGGGGGAGAATAAAAACAGTACTCGTGTTTGAAATTCTCAAAAAGTTAAAATTTTAAATTAAAACAACTTTTATAGAAATCCCATATTATTAGTAATTCTCTTTAAAATTTGATTGTTATAAAATATGTATACAATTTACCATCTTAACCAAGATTTTTCCCTTCTTGTTGGTTCTGGAGATTGAGTCTCATGCTTGGTAGTATGAGCTCCATCACTCTTTAAGAGTATAGCTGAGGGCCAGCAAGATGGCTTTCAGTTCAGAGGTTCAGTGCATTATCATCAGGGCAGAGAGCATGGTGGCATGCAAGCAGACTTGGTGCTGGGGAAGTATCTGAGGGTCCTACATCTTGCAGGCAACAAGAAGTCAACAGAGACACTGGGCAGTGTCCTGAGCATAGGAAACCTCAAAGCCCACACCCACAGTGACACACTTCCTCCAACAAGGCCACACCCACTCCCACAAAGCCACACCTCCTCATAGTGCCACTCCCTATGAGCTTATGGAGACCAATTACGTTCAAACTTCCACAGCAGGTAAATGTGCCTGAAGCCTGACAAATTGAGTTTGATACCCGGAATAGCAGATGAGAGCCAATTCTTTTCTCCAAATGTTGCCACTCCTTCTTTCTTGATATATAAGACCCTGTCATGGGGCAAATCTTCAGTTTTGGCATTTGAAAGTTTTATTTATGTTCCTAACAAGAACTATTGCTATTTACATCATATTTATTTTTAAAATTTTAAAATTACATATGTACAGCATCAGTCTTTGGCCTTGGATAAAGTCATTTCCTTCCTGTAGAAAGGATTCCAGGATGAGAACATTTAAAAGACTTCCTACCACATGTTTCTTACTAGAGGAAATAAAAAATTTGAACTAAATAGTAATGCTAAAAACCATACTGTTGTCTATGAGCAGTATACTGGAAAGTTCATGAATTACTTTAGGTTAGATAAAATAGTACTGTAATGAGAAGTTGTATTTTGTGTGTGTGTATGTGTTATACACACACATATGTGACAGCTAAATACATAAATATATGTGTGTGTATCTTATTTTTTTTCAAGTTATTCTTCTCTTTTTGCTTCATTTTATTTCTTTTGGAGAATATGAAGAGAAACAAGGATATGCCAATAGGTTAAAAGTCTTCCTGATAACTACTGCATGGGCCCCAAGAAAACATCTCAAGCACCAGTCTGGCTTTGTTAATCACGAGCCATGATTCCTCGGTGTAGGACAGCTTGTTTTGAAAACATTACAGGGGGCACCTAAATAAAATAAGACAAGGTGAGTTCTTTGTTTGCTGGATGAAAACTGGCAACAACAGAGGCTCCATATCTGGCAGGAAGCAGACTTGCTCTTCGCCTTGAGCACACACAGACGTACTGCTACCTGCATTTCACTGACATGACTTCCTGCTCCCAAATGTACTCCTAGCTAACACTACAACCACACAGAATGTTCCCCTCTATGAACTGTTCAATTTTACATGTACGAGCCTCCAGAGCTGTGAAGTCAAAACAGCCTCACTTAACATCAAACAGAGTTCAAAGAAGTCTAAAGTCTTGATCCTGTGTGTGCACACTCCTGGGAGGAGAGGACACAAACAGGAAAAGTTTAGATGGACAGAGCCTTTTCCATCCTGCCTGCCACATAGGACAGCATAGGAGAAACCACGGAATGGGCGGGAAGTAAACAGAATTAGTAATGACAGAGACGAAGGAGGTTTTTTGAAGTTGAGATGCAAAGAGAGTTTAGAGGAAGTATTCTCAGAGTCTCCAGGGCTGGTCTTCAAGAGAAATACAGGTTTACTCATAAAATGCCAATAGAAGAGGTCACTTCTTAAGACTACAGGCATGCAAAGGATAATTTTTTAATGCTACAGAAAAATATTGACCGTGTGTGTGTGTGTGTGTGTGTGTGTGTGTGTGTGTGTGTGTGTGTGTATACAGAGGACAGAGGACAGAAACACCACTACATGCAGGAGTTTTTACTGACTTAGAAATGGGCTGGAGGGAAAACAAATGTTATCAGAACTTTTGCTAAAATTGAACATGTTACAAAATGAGTCCACTTTTTGCTGTGGGACGGTCTGTATGTCAAATTGCTCTGATTGGTCAATAAATAAAGCACTGGTTGGCCAGTGGCCAGGCAGGAAGTAGGTGGGAAAAGGAGAGAGGAGAATTCTGGGAAGTGGAAGGCTGACGCAGAGAGACACTGCAGACGCCGCCATGACCAGCAGCATGTGAAGATGCCGGTAAGCCACCAGCCACGTGGCAAGGTATAGATTTATGGAAATGGATTAATTTAAGATATAAGAACAGTTAGCAAGAAGCCTGCCACGGCCATACAGTTTGTAAGCAATATAAGTCTCTGTGTTTAATTGGTTGGGTCTGAGCGGCTGTGGGACTGGCGGGTGACAAAGATTTGTCCTGACTGTGGGCAAGGCAGGAAAACTCTAGCTACAAATGGCGCCCAACGTGGGGCAAGAGTTTCCACCTAAAACCTGAGAAAAGATTCTAAAACGGAACTAAAAACAGCTTCCTAATTGTCTCTCTCAAATGAGCAGCAGCCTGCCGGTTTGAGTTACTGGCGGGTTCCTGGCGTGTGTGCTTGACCTGCAGTATGGCGGGAATGAGGCCTCTGCAAGTGGCACATTAAGCTGCCTGGTGGATTTAGCCTTTGCTAGTACAAAACAAAGAGAGGTTTCTGGGCTACACGCTGCTTGGATAAAAGCATAGACCCACGATGGCTCCCAGAGCTGGCGGAAAACGTACCACCGCCATGTTGGGAAGCTGAAGTGGGCGGAGCCAGCAGCCACAGGGCCATTTCAGGCTTAAAAGGCTGCAGTTTAAAGCAATAGGCTCAAGGAAATATAAAACATAAGCCACATAAAGATGGCTACCACACAGAGAATCTGGATTATGTTCTCTTTGATATTTGTAACTGAAGAAAAATATTTGATTGCAAAAGCTGTTGAGTTATGCCAAAATGTATATTTTAAAGGTACCTTGACTTCAAAATTTGGATATAAGGATATGTTGCTTTGGAAAAGAGGTTCTGCTTTTGTTTCTACAGAAAGCCAGAGGCTATGGATTTGTTCCAGATTAAGATACATCAGGTTTGACCAGCCAAGACCCCCTGAAAGGTCTCCGATGACGATGACACCATGGTCCAGATGATCCAACATCCAGAATCATTTCAAGGCAACTGGCTCAGACGATACAGCCTCACGGACTACTCCATGATCCTTAAATTTTCTTTGTGTCCCCATAAGATACAGCGCCCCCCTCCAGCAGGAAGTAGTAAGAGAAGCTACGCCCAAATTCCCAAATATAGCAAGCTGACTTTGGAGATGTGTAAAAGTTAAAACCTTCCTTTTAAAAAAAAGAAAGGGGAAGTGCTGTGGGACGGTCTGTATGTCAAATTGCTCTGATTGGTCAATAAATAAAGCACTGGTTGGCCAGTGGCCAGGCAGGAAGTAGGTGGGAAAAGGAGAGAGGAGAATTCTGGGAAGTGGAAGGCTGACGCAGAGAGACACTGCAGACGCCGCCATGACCAGCAGCATGTGAAGATGCCGGTAAGCCACCAGCCACGTGGCAAGGTATAGATTTATGGAAATGGATTAATTTAAGCTATAAGAACAGTTAGCAGGAAGCCTGCCACGGCCATACAGTTTGTAAGCAATATAAGTCTCTGTGTTTAATTGGTTGGGTCTGAGCGGCTGTGGGACTGGCGGGTGACAAAGATTTGTCCTGACTGTGGGCAAGGCAGGAAAACTCTAGCTACAACTTTTCCTCAAAGTCTGTGGCCTTTGAATCAGGATACTCTGAAATCACATACATACAGTTTATTATCAATGCTACTTGTTACAGAGAGCTTTGTCTCTGGCCACATGTTCTGGTTCTGCTGTATTATAGAGAGGAAGCATTACAGCTGACCTCCTCTGCCTATGGCCCCTGGGCCAGGCTTTGTTTTCTACCTTCCCAGACACCCTGGGTATGGCTGTCCCATAACACTTATGACATTTAGCTATCGTTAGTAGCACTGTTTATGTCATATTATACCACAAGTGCTCTAACAGCAAAAACCTTGTGTGATTGTCTTGGCAAAGGTAAAGTATTAAAAATATATAAACAAGTTTGCTATGCCTCAAGTGAAAGTGTAGATGTGACTCTTTGAGGCAAATATGAAATGCCTGAACTATAGCTGGCATCATTCATTTGGTTTGGAAAAGGTTGTCTGGATATCTTGAGTGAATATTTTCCAAGTCCTTAAAGTCTGGGTGTGGTAGTTTAAATATAATTAGCCTCCATACGCTCCTAGGGAGTGCCACTATTAGGAAGTGTGGCTTTGTTGGAGTAGGTACAGCCTTGTTAGAGGAAGTGTGTCACTGTGGCGGTGGGCTTTGAGATCTCATATATGTCAAAGCCACACCCAGTGCTTCAGTCCAGTTTCTGTTGCCTTCTGATCAAGATGTAGCCAGCACCATGTCTGCCTATGTGCTGCTATGTTCCCTGCCATGATGATAATGGACTGAACCTCTGAACTGTAAGCTACCATCTCAATTAAATATTTTCCTTCATAAGGGTTGCCATGGTCCTGGTGTCTCTTCTTAGCAATAGAATACTAAACTAAGACAGAAGTTGGTACTGAAACTGGGGTATTGCTATGATAGATCTGACCATTTTTTGTTTGGAGGAATTTGGACTTTGGTACTCTGAGTTAGGAAAGCAGTAGAACACTTTAAGTACTGCTTAATGGGCCATACTAGTAGGAACATTGAAGACAATGGTGCTAAGAGTTATTTGAACTGTCACAGGATGGCTCAAGAGGTTACAGAGGAGGAAAAGAATATTAATATGTGGTCTAGACATAGGTCATGTGATTTTTTGGTGAAGAATTTGGCTGCTTTTTGCCCTTGTCCAAAGAGTCTGCCTGAGGCTAAAGTGAAGAGTTTTGGATTAATTCTGTTGGCAGAGGAAATCTCAAAACAGAATAGTATAGACTCTGATGTGTGTTAATTCATCAGTGTTAACTCTAATGAAGATTTATAATGAAGAGGAGCAAGCTAAGTAAGGAAAAATACAAAATGTACCACTTGAGGAGAAAAGGAGCATCAAGAAATGGAATAGAGCTAAATCCTGTGTTCAAGCAGATAAATAGATTAAGAAAGGAAAAAAAGGGTGTGGTGACCTCAGGGCAGGATTCCATCCAACTAAGTTTCCAACTTGTGAAAGGGAATTAAAGAAAAGCTTAGAGCTGGATGTGGTGGTGCATACCTTTAATCCCATTACTCCAGATGCAGAGGTTGGATGTATGTGATATATATATATTTCATAGGGGATCACAGTTAAGAGATTGCATGAATCTCAGAGACATTGATCTTTGAACTTCTGAACATTGTTGAGACTGTGTTAGACTATGGGAACTTCTGAAGTTGGACTAAAGGCGTTTTGCATTATGACATTGTTGTAAGCTTATGGGAGCCAGGGAGTAGAATGTGGTCGTTTGAATGTAATTGGCCCTCATAATCTCACAGGGAGTGGAATTATTAGGAGGCGTAGGTTTGTTGGAGTAGGTATGGCCTTGTTAGAGAAAGTGTGTTACTGTGGGGGTGAGCTTGGAGGTCTCATATATCCCCAAGCCATGCCCAGTGCTTCAGTCCAGTTTCTCTTGCCTTCTGATCAAGATGTAGCCAGCGCCATGTCTGCCTGCATACCACCATGTTCCCTGCCATGATGATAGTGGACTGAACCTCTGAACTGTAAGCCACCATCTCAATTGAATGTTTTCCTTTATAAGAGTTGCCATGGTCATAGTCTCTTCATAACAATAGAAACTCTAACTAAGACTGTAGTCTGCTCTTGCTGGCTTCTTTCTTTTCCTTGGAGTAAAGTATATTTTCACGGATCTTGTCCATTCTTGGTGAGTTCTTTTCCTTATTGTCTAAAGTCTGGACTTCCCTTACTTAAGTCTATAGTCTAAATTCCAAGTTACAGGTAACTAAAACAGCTTCAAAAGATTCCTGTCACATTTTTCAGAGGTGTTTTGCTTTCTCCCCTATTGTCTTCTTGTGGCTATCCAGCTTGTCTTAGAGACCTATGTGTGATACATGCAGAACAGAGTGTGGGAGGAAAATATGCAGACTGGGGTCATAGAATTTTGGTAGATTGTCAATTGCAATTCTAAGAGCCTTCCAAGAAAGCCACTGCTGAGACCGCATTGGCTTGAATATTAGAACCCTTCCTCAAGGAGGTAAGGAAATGAAGAAAAAACAGCACACGTACAAGAAAGCTGTGATTGGGTGGGAGTGTGCATTCTGATAGTGGACAGCTATTACCATGGGCAAACTGTAATTTCTGCATGTTTCTTAGGCACAGTGCAGTGGAGAGGAGTGAGCTAGTCTCTGTAGGTGAAGAGAAAGATGCAGTTGCTAGTTTTTATACTTGGACCAAAGAAAGAAGGCTTTGCCAACTTCAAGCCCGGCCCAAATGAGGAAACAGCTTTGCCTTGGTCTTTGTCATAACTGTTTCCATGCCAACAATACACATTCATTCAGGATTTCAAACACTCAGGGTTTCCTCTGCTCATGACAATCACCAAAAGGTGACTGGTAGCTTGCTATTCCTCTTGATTCCTCCTCCATGGAAAAACCTGTAGGAGATAAATACATCTGAGTAAGTGACTACAAGATAATCACATAGGAATGCAACATGGCATTCCCAAATGGGTAAAGAACACACAAGGTAAGAAAGGTGTAAAATGACTCAATCCAAAAGAATCTAAAGAAATTTGGTATCTTCAGAGTTTAAACTACAAGGTAATAATGGTGGAAGACTTGACTACAAAGTCAAGATGGAAACAATGATTATACTCTTAAGTAGGAGAGTTTTCCTATGTTGAGTGATCTCAGAAAACAGAAGTTTCCATGGATTCATTTATTAGCAACTGTGATCACAGCAGAGCTGTATAAGGGAGGGGGTATCACAAGATAAGGGATACTCTGAGCTGAAGACTTGACTGGCTATCTCACTGTGGCGGCTCACTCAGTCTCTGAGGGTACCTTCCGAGAACACTCAAAGAATGAAGATAAAATACAGCCTGTGCAGGAACCGAGGGAAAGAAGAAATTTATCTACCATCTTTCTATTGCCACTAGTCAAAAGTGTGACCCATTTGCCTGTGAAATTTTAATATTCCCATCACATCTCACTGAGGATTTCTCTGCTTTGGAAAATATAATGGTCCAGAAACTGAGCTGTTTATATTTGACTCTCCTATTGGAATTTACCATAGACCTCAAAAAATTCCCACCATCATTAAATCTGCGGGCCATACAGTCTAACAGCTATGGAAATTGTGCAATAATTTTAACTTATTTAGAATCCTGTTTTGCTAGCTTAACCTCTGGGTTGGATTATCGTTAACAAATGTGCTATGTACCACACCAAGGGACTGAACAAATATTCTTTTCTCTAGTACAAGGAATGTTATTTCAGAGGTTATTAGTGACAAGAGAAAATGTATTTGTTGCCCTCTCACAAATCATACAATATAACACTTCTGACATCAGTTGTGTGGGCATTATTTCCACCTACTTCAAGCTGGGTCTCTTCTAATTTATGGAGGACACCATGTACCTGAAAGTATTTCCAGGACCCTCAGGTTTAGTTTTAGTGCTCTGTCTCCCACGACTGCCTTCCTTCTCCAGATGCTAACCACACATTCCAGATTGTGTTCTTTGCTTCTAACCCACTAACCCCTTTATTTGGTTTGGTTATTTTGGTAGAATGACTTTCAGAAGTCATGGGAATATTTACTCCTGTTTCTTCACGAGAAAATGCTACAGAAGATACCATGAACAGCAATCAGATGGTTGTGGCACACAGGGCATACCAGGGAGCAAGGATGCAGAACAGCCATGTCCCTTCTACTGTACTTATCACCTATCATCTCTCTGCAAATTCTCCTCAACCTTTTTTCTTCCAATTTTATGGGGACTTCTTTGCACAGCTATGACAAGGTCAATTGTCATGGGCCATTGAGATCAGCTCAGTCTACAACGTCTTTTGCTTCTCTGGAGGTTGGACATAGGACTGAATGTCCTAACCTTCTAATTACGTTTTGATCTGCCTTATGATCGTACCTGATTTTGATGTTATTTAGAGGCTGATAGTCATATCACTAGTCATCTCATTAACATATAAAGGATAATTATCACTTTGGAGATTCCTAGGGCTTTAGGACAAATTGAAATGTATATCACACAGTATCACAGAGACATTATCCTGGCTTGCTTTAGATCACTGGAGAACTGAAAACTCCATTAATGTGATCAAGTCCTGAATCTTTGTCTGGCTGGTCTTAAATTTATGCCATATATGTGTCATGAGACATTAGACTGTTTGCCACCTTCTGCTCGCCAGGTTCAAATAACATTTTTCTCACCAGTATAGTGGGTCTGTATGATGTTCTATGGAAGTCAAGATGTCCAGTATCTCAGAAGACTGCATTTTGTCAGACATTCGGAGTTAACATAGGTTTGGATCAAAAGAACACATGTGACTCATTATCCTTGCCTTGCCTCCCAGTTGGCTCTCAAGAGAAGGCATTTGCCAGTTAAACACCCGCCAATCAAATACACTTATTAATCTTCAATAGCAGCTACTATGCTTTTTAATTTATGATTTCTATCACCACTCAACACAGTTTGTTTTTGCAATGACTAAGTAACAAATTGAATGACAGCATCATAAGAGACCAGACTCCCGCTTTTTAAGTCTGAAGGAAAGGCTACTCTATATTCCCTCCCAGGATTCAGCATGTGCTCTGACTATTTTTTGACCAGAGAATGGAAATTTTTATGTCTTGTATTTACTCCTTTTTACCATAATGGCTCTTATTACCCTGACTGGGAGATAATCTGTAAGTTTCTAAATCAATATGTTCTAGTTAATGTGTTTTGTATTTAGGGTTTAAGGAATTGATCAGAGTGAGGCTGAGAACCCATTGTTAACTTAAAGAAACACAATTTGTTTTTCATAAATTCCTACTCTGGAACATCAAAATAGAATTTCAAGTCCATTCAAATACTATAACTGATGAGGAAATATTTAGATGTTTCTCTTTATTAGGAGACAGATACTGTCATTAATTATTCTGAGTCACTTTAGGGGAAAATTACAAAAGAATTTAATGTACATCTCTGTAATAGTGTTGCAAAGTGTCCACATAGAATATAATGTGCACGTTTTAATTATCAACTTGATATAATATAGAATCACCTGGGAAAAGAGTCTAATGTGTTCTGAGAACCTGAGTATGTTTACATCTGAATGCCCAGGCTAAATTGTTTGGAAGAGGACATTTCAAGGCAGGCTGGTATTCAGCATCCTTTTAGAGAAACCTCCATACTCAATAGGCAATGGGAAAATGATACTTTAGGCAAAAGCATACTCTAGAGGGAGCTGTCTTATGAACATCCAAATTCATTTAAAGCAAGAAGACTAAGACTAAGAGCGTTCCTGATCCTCGAAAGCAACTGCCTGGACAAGTAATACTCGGTATAGCTGTGGTCTGAAATGGTACAGGCACATTGTGAGCGGAAAATGGCAGTGTCCTAAGTGTCATTCTGGTGGTACTGGTTTTGAAAGAATGAAAGATGCAAGATTTATGCGGTCATGGAGATCAGATGAGACCATGTACCGTAGCAGGATCTTAATGCCTGCAGTGACACCTGGGGAGGCCATTGCATGGAACTGTGAAGGTGGAACATTAGTTGCAGTGGGAACAACATGTGTTGGAACTCCTAGGACCCACAGGCACCTGCTAACAAGAGATGCAGATTGCAGAGCTAGAGAAATGGGCTGTCTGAGCCTTCTGGAGCCCAGAAGATTGCATTGAAAGACTCAGATGCTAGATGTTAAAGCTACAAGACGTGGTGTCCTTCCTGATGGTTTTGCTTATGTATGACTTTTCATTTGTTGTGCCCTTACTCTTCCCCTTTGGAATATGAGTGTTTATTTTGTGTCAATATGTGTTGGAAATATATAACTTTTTTGAATTTACGGGCACTTAGCATTAAGCGACTTTTGATCTTTAAAGTGTTGTGCAATTTGAAGCTGGGCATTTTAAAAGTTGGATTATACTTTGCATGAGATAAACATGAGAGTTTTGGGACAAGGGATGGGAGGTTATTGTCTAAAAGTGATGTGTTTTGTGTCAAGTTGACAAGGGGTGGAATTGTGTTGGTTAGTTTGATCAACTTGACACAATTTAAAATTACTTGATATATAAAGGAAATGAAGACACAAAAGAGCAAGTTTTGCCTTCAGTCACTGGAAACTTGCTTATTTGAAAAATAAACAATGGCTTCTCTATGCTGTTGTCTAGTGATTTATAATTGTATTCTGTTATTCGGGGGGCATTTTTTAAAATTATGCATTTGGACCACATCTCTTTTATATTAGTCATCATTTTCCCTGAGATTTCGTATAATCCTTGAACTGAGCTCCATGTTACTACTAATAAAAGAGCCTTTAAGGTCTGTCTTTCTGGAATCGGCATTTAGCACAGAGGTGCATTTAGCTCCCCTTTGACCTTTAAGTGCTGCCATGTGGGTTCTGAAATTCCAGACTCCAATTATTATTACAGATAGTAGATTTCATGTTGAAGTTAACTCGATTATTTCTACAGGAAATAGCAATAATGCTGATTCTTATAGAAGCTGATGTTACTTACTCTGAGGAGGACGTTTCTTAACCTCTTAGTGAAAGGAGGATCAATCAGTAAATGTCCCAGGTGCTCTGCGACTTGCATGATTCTCTCCTGGGAACCCGACTAGTGGCAGTGAGGGAATGAAGAAAACAGAGACACAATTCAGGAAAGCTAGGACTGGGTGGGCTGTGCTCACTCGAATGGAGTGGCCAACTATGCAGCTACCATGTGGAACATTGGCACTGGGATTATGTACAGTGCAGAGAGCAGGAGTTAGCTAGGCTCAAGAGGAGGTCTCTGAAGGGGAGCACTTGTCGTCATGGAAGAGGAAGCTGCAGTTGCTAGCTATTACACACTACCAACATTTGAACTCAGGCTAGAGGAAGGCTTTGGCATCACTCTAAACTTCACACTGGAAGAAGGCTTTGTGACTCCCATGGGTGTGAGGCATTGGGTCCTTGACATAACCATACCCATGTCAACAATACACATTCACTCATGATGTCCTCAGCTCCTCACACAGGTGATAGATTTACACACACGCACACATGCGCGCACGCTTATGTATTTACCTTACTTTTGGATGGAACAATGGTCTTTTGAGACTGGCTTAGCCTCAAACCTATGGTGATTTTATTTCCTTCCTCCTTAGCGCTTGGATTGAGGGCATGCTTTGCCACTTCAGGTTGACATTTCTACACTTTCTTATATCCCTACCTCATTTATCATGAACAGTAAAAATGTACAAACTTCTAGAAGACTTTCCAAGAAAATACAGAACAGATCAGTGATATTCCTTTCAGAGCATTGACTCTTGAGTCATAGGTCATTCTATCCCATTATATTATCTTCTACACATTCATATAGTTCACCCTTCCACTCTAAACTCTTCATATAAAATCTAGCCTGTGTTCCTCACTTCTTACAATGCGTATTGGCATTGGTTAGTGTGAAACAAATATATACTGTAGCAAACGGTTTTGTAATCATATTTGTATTAGTTACTTTTTATTGCTATGATAAAATACTATGACAAAGGCAACTTATGGAAGAGTTTATATTTGCTTATGGTCCAAATGGATGCTAGTTCATCAGTGTGGCAAGGTATGGCAACAAGCAGCAGGCATGGCAGATGGTAGGAGCAGAAAGCTGAGAAGGCACATCTCAACCACAAGCACCAAGGAGAGAGAGTGAGCTGGAAGTGGGGTAAGGTTATAAAATCTAAAAGCCCACCCCTGTGGGGATAAGTTCTCCAGCAAGATGGCACCTCTGAAAGCTCCCCAAACAGCATCACCAACTGGCTGCCAAGTGTTCAAATGTGTGGGCCTATGAGGGACATTTCACAGTTAAACCACCATATTCTGTTCTCTGGCCATCATAGTCTCATAGGCATATGTAATGCAAAATGACATTTAGTCTAACTTCAAAAGTCCTTGTGGTCTTTTACAGTCTCAACACTGTTTGAAAGTCCAAAATCTCTTCTGAGACTCAAGCAATAGCTTGTAATTTCCTGTGAAATCAAAAAATGAATTATATACTTCAAACTTATAATGGCACCAAAATCTACGTGACCATCCCCGGTGAAAGGTATGGAGGCATAGAAAGTCTTTGAATGAGAATGATCTCATAGGGTCAGATATTTGAATACTTTTCCATCTGGAAGAACTGTTTGGGAAGGATTAAGGATTAGGATAGGTGGACTTGTTGGATAAAGTCTCCACAGAGGGCAGGTCTTGAAGTTTCAAAAGTCCATACCATTTCCAACTAGCTCTCTCTGCCCTCAAGGTCAGGTCTCACATAGTGAGGTCTCAGCTGCTGCTCCAGCACCATGCCTACCTTGTCTGTTCACATGCTCACTGCCATAAAGAACAAAGACTCTAAGCCTCTGAAACTGTAAGCCCCAAATAAATTATTTTTTTATAAGTGGCTTTGTTCATGGTACCTTATAACAATAGAAAACTAACCTAGACAGTGAGAAAATATTGGACTAATGCAAGAATGAAATTCAGCAGGAAAAACACAAACCCTGCATTCCATTGTCTAGAACTTAAATAGGTTTACACTTTTAGCTATTCTGTCTCTAACATACATCTCTCACTTGAGATAGTCCTACTACCTATAAGCAGCTTATTAAACTCTGAGTACTCAAGGGCTAAAATTGTTAAGATTTTTGCTATTAGGGAGAGGTATTTATTTATTTATTTATTTATTTATTTATTTATTTATTTATTTTGCACTGGAACAAAGGAAAGGGTGCCCTCAGGCCAAGATACCATGCCAGGTACCAATGTCTATCAATATTTATTTTCTATGACCATTTTTGATGAGTCTTTGGAAATGTGACATTCTTCTTCTGCTGAAGGGGACTATGGCTCTTCAATACCCCACTGAGTCACCATCACCTAGCAAAAGCATCTCAATTTAAACAAGACAATAAAAGATATTTTCTTTATAAACCAAATATTAATAGTGATGCTGGTGATACTTAAACTCACTCAGGAAGGAAAGGGTTTATTTGGATTATGTATCCCAGCCACAGATGATCATGTATTCTAGCCACTCAAACAGGATCAGAAAGAAAGGAAGAAAGAAAGAAAGAAAGAAGGAAGGAAAGAAAGAAGGGGAGGGAGGAAAGGAGGGAAGATGGAAGGAAGGAAGGAAGGAAGGAAGGAAGGAAGGAAGGAAGGAAGGAAGGAAGGAAGGAAGGAAGGAAGGAAGGACATAATGAATCAATGATGCTTATTGGCTTGCTCAGCTTACTTTTCTGTCAGCCCAATACTACCTGCCCAGGGGTAGCACCACTCACAGTGGGCCAGGTCCCCTCACATCAATCTTTAATTAAGAAAATCCCTGTCCTGGTTAGTTTTTTGTCAACTTGACACAAGCTAGAGGTATCTAGGGAGAGGAAACCTCAATTGAGAAAATGCCTCCATCCATAGGACTGTAGGAAAGTCTGTGGGGACATTTTCTTAAGAATAATTGCAATTTTAAAACCTTGAGCAATTTACTTAGCACTTAGTAACTCATGTATAGACAGTGTATTAAAACATTACCTTAGAAGATTTTTAAGAGGATTAATTTGAAGAGACATGTCGTTTCTCTTAGTCTTGCATCTGAATATAGAAAATCTTCACTAAAAGGTATAAAGAAAGTTAGGTATAAAATGAACATTTTCACCATCCACCCTTTATTGAAGCCAGAACTAATTGTCTAATGATAATTTGAAGTTTGACAATTTTTAAATGTAGTTCTGGTTTCAAAAGATATAGTTCTTCTGGGACAGAATTTGATCAGGTAAATGAATAGCCTGCCCACTGCTGTCTAACGTCAGGTGAGGTAACCATCTCAAGGAGAGTTTTACACTGTAATTAAGAGATACACGTGTGCATGGGGCCTTGCCTTCACATTTAACCTTTGGTGTTAAATTATTCTTGTCTTTTACCAACTCAGACCCCTGCTGGGGCATCCTTTGTGTTAAAATTAAACAAAGTTTCCTGGTTGAATCCTATGTCTATAATGCGAGCAAGAGAGAGAAGTTAATGAGAGAAGCATGCCCAACAGAGATCAGGTTCTGGGGTCTTTTTCCTATGGTGATCAGAGATGGGTAGATCTCTAGTTCATATACGTTAACATATTTACAATTAAGAGAATGAGAGAAAAAATGAAAGTGCATTACCTTTTTTAATATAGTGTAATATAGGTGCTTAATGTAAATCACTGGGTGGTCAGTAGTTGATAAACTTCCCAGGCAAAAGTGTCCTCTTTTCTTAGTGCTCCTGTGGGTGAGCTAAGAGAAAACCTGGGTGTTTACTGGGATGCTGCCAGGGTTGTGGAGGAAGATGCTGCCAGGGTTGTGGAGGAAATGCCCAGTTAAGGGAATTTAGAATAAAAAGAAGGCTGCTGGTCAATTCCACCACTACTGTGATTTCAGTAATATTGTAAAATGAAATAAGCCAGGTATGCATAAGCAACAAGGTTATAAAGCATGTAAGTACAAACACTATGTTACTTTGCATGACAATCTTTAATCCTCCAATTTTCTGTATTCTGTATTTAACATAAAATGTTTAAATGATTAGAAAAAAATGGCAGTGAATCATACTCCTGCAAAAAAGATATTGCCATGATCTTTATTGTGTTTTAACCACATGTACTGATGAATTTGGACTTTTACATATAAAAATATGAGGCAGGTTGAATATATCTAAATTCTGCTTTATGAGACCAAAACAGGAGGATTGATTACAAGCTCAAAGCTGTATTGGGCTATATATGTCTTAAATTCCACAGAAATTATATTATTGAAGAGGAAAAAAGCATCTTCCTAGTTATTGAGTGTATTTTATACTAATTAAACTAAAATATTTAAAAATTGTTACTATGAGATGAATGACTATAACTTCTAAAATGTATTTTTGAAGTAAGTCTGTAAAGTATAGCAAGCTAGGAATCATCAATTTATGATTCTCTTTTAAATTATACATAGTTTGGCATCTTAATATCACTTAGTCTTTGGAAATAATCTACAGCCTTATTAACTACAATTTTCCCTCTGCATGGGCTTACTTTAGTGTGTTATTTTACTTAAACCTCATAACAGCATTATGGAATACATATTGATATTTATATCTTATGAGTGAATACT
Source organism: Peromyscus maniculatus bairdii (assembly GCF_049852395.1). Classification (NCBI taxonomy): domain Eukaryota; kingdom Metazoa; phylum Chordata; class Mammalia; order Rodentia; family Cricetidae; genus Peromyscus; species Peromyscus maniculatus. The sequence goes on from NC_134860.1 coordinate 101,685,955, forward strand.
TTGAGTCTCAGGTAGTTTAAGTAGCATCAGCATTACTATTAATATTTGATATATAAAGAAAATATATTTTATTGTCTTGTTTAAATTGCGATGCTTTTGCTAAGTGATTGTGACTCAGTGGCATCTTGAAGAGTCATATCCTCCGCCAGCAGAAGAAGGATGTCACATTTCCAAAGACTCAACAAAGATACTCAAGAAACCGAGAAGTAGACCTGCCTTTAGAAAGTCACTGCAGGGCTTCACCTTTAATTCTGCTGTTTATGAACCTGGCTGTCTCTTTGGTTCTTATGTTTAGATGCATGAAAAATATTTAAAGAATAACTATTATCTATTGAGGAATCATCATAGCCAAGTCTTTCATTAAACGTCTCACATCAGTTGTTCTATTGGACAGTGTAGAGGTGGTGCATATTGCACAGAACAAAAATCATTGTCTCTCAGAGAAATGAATAACTTGATTCAAGGCTGCAAAGACAGTTATAGTCATAATTTGAATCTCAGTTGCCAGATTCAAAACTTGGGCTACTGGCCAGAAAGCATACCACATTTTATTTTCCCGGGTTTTTACTTTGTGCGTGATGTTTCTTGGTGTCAGTCTGCACAGTGTTACCTGTTCATCCCTGTATTTAGTGTGAACTTCTGTCTGCTTTCCTCACATAGCTTTGTTTATGCCTATGTTTTGTACTTTTATCTGGTTATCCCCTTCTCCATCTCTAAGAGGACAAAGAGTAGAAATAAATTGTATGGTCAGTTTCTGAGACAATGAAATTATAAACTGTAATTGGCCTAATAATAGATTTTGGACTGGCTTTATGTATGAGATCCATCTCTGCTCAGGACTTCATGAATTTTCTGATATGTGGGAAGATGAACAATTCATTTCATGCAGGTGTAATATCACCATGTTAATGTCACAAAAAATTTCAGCATATTCAAAATAAAGTCTCAAATGAGTGTAGAATATCTTTCATGAGTCATGGCTTCCCCCACCCAGAAATATAGGAAGTGAAGGAAGGGCATTTGCCCTTGGCAGCTAAGTCTATAAAAATATAGTTTAAAGACTATAAATTGAAAAAAAAGTGTTGTTGGAACTGCTTATAATTGAAATACACAGGTTTACTAGCAATAAAGAAAAGACACTTCCAAACTTGTATTAAAAATATTAACAGTTACTTCCTATGACACAACTAATTATCAAAATATTCTGGTACCCTGATTACATTCTTCTATTGACAGAGGATAACAGTCTCTCTAAAACTATGTGGATTTCAGTTCTGTCAAATATGTACTTTTAACATCACTCAATTGGCAGTTTTGAAGCTCAGTAATCTGGTAAGACTGTTAGGTATCAGTCACCCAGAGTCATGTCTGGGATGCACAGGTGGTAGATGGGAATTATTTGGACTATTCCAAATCACCTCTGATACTAGAAATAAAATAATCCACTAAGTGCAGTATTTGTGTATGATGCTAGATGCTCAGAGTCATTACAAATTATACTGAGTAGCAAAAAAAAAAAAAAAATACAGCAGGGGCTGAAGAGATGGCTTGTGGTTAAGAGTACAGGCTGTTCTTTAGAGGATCCAAGTTTGATTCTCTGTACCCACATGGCAGCTCTCAACCATCTGTGAGTCCAGTTTCATGGAGATCTGATGCCATCTTCTAGCAACTTCTTAGGAAAGTGGTGCACAGACATACATAGAGCCAAAGCACTCATACATTTAAAATAAAGTTGCACACACACACACACACACATCAATGGTACAGACAATGTAAGTACTAATAATTAATACATGTTGCAAACAGGTCTTTAAGAATGTTTGAGTTCCTGAGGAGTGTTTTAATTTAATAAATTTCATAGTACGTTCAGTTAACGAAGTGCAGATGTTCAGAACTATGCTGGAATTGAATACTGTGATTTGTCTAACTGCTCCAACATTGAATGAAACTTCTAGAAAATTCTTTCTACATGCTTTGCTCTATGTTTTTCCTGGGTATAAAAATAAAAAGTCCTGATACTTCTTTTTTAATTTCAGTATTTCTCTAGTCCAAGGAATTTGGGGATCAGTTTGGAACTGAGAATCGTGCCAAGAAGATAAATTACATTCATATGTCAGATATTGCTTCACAATGCTATCTAGCTCAGCAGGCTATAATGAGCCCCCACTCACCAGCTCAGGCTCCAGCCAAAAAATAAATATATATATAAATAAAAGAACACCTACTGTTTCTCCATCAAGGGCAACTCTCTCAGAGGGCAAACAAAAGCAACAGAGGGAGGCCAACCATATCCATGCAGCACTATGGGTTGCTATGCAACCCTCTGTGGGCAGCAACAGATGGGTACTTTGAATAGAATTAATGCCCCTCTGACCCTAGTTTTAAATGGTGCCCAAACCTACTGCCTGATGAATTCTATTAACTATACGCATACTTACACATATAAAATATAGCATGATGAGTGACATTGTTATTACCCTCTTTGCTAAAATAAAGTCATAAATCTATTGCAAAATTTGAGACCGATAATATTCAATAAGCTATTTCTATTTTTTTCTCTTTTTCTTGATAAATGAATCACCAACGTCTCATAACCTTGGGCTACGTATTTCCTTTTAACATTGCTCTGGTGTTGTATGCAAACCTGCAATGCCTGCTCTGATTTTAGCTTCATTTTTACACAAAGTCCAGTTCCTTCCTCAGCCATTGTCACCTGTGGGCTCTGAGCATTGTCTAAGAGACCTCTTTTTTTATTGTAACTTTAAGAAAGTACATAACATCAGATAAATATTTTATATACCTTCATGGGGACAATGTTGTAACCATGTCCCTGATTGAACAATCAATCTGAAGTCTATACCCAGAGCTCCCAAAGTTCTCTGTTGATCTGCTGCCTGTCTAGAGCAACTTTAAGGTAGTTTTATCACTTGTGGACTTCAAAAGAAATAGTAGATTCTCAAAAAATTATCAGGATAAAACTCTTTCTTCTGTCTCTTAAATTTTACATCCTAGCTTACTTTGATTCTTGCACTCTAAAAGGGAAGAGTAATAGTTCCTCTAAAAATCAGAACGGCTGTCATATTGGTGACAGCAAGTAGCTATAGAATTTTAATGAAACAAGTATGTGATAATATGTCTCAATAAAGTTATATCAAAACCAGACCAGTGGCACAGACAAAGGAACCCAGAAAAATGCCCCTGGTCCTAACTCTGTATCTAAATCGCCTTAGAATCTTAAAGGGGAGAAAGTACTTTATCTTCCTTGATAATGCTAAGCTGGAGGGATTTGGGTTAGGTAGTGTCTTTAAAAGCCCCCCCCCACACACACACTTAATTACCCATTCTCTAAGGGGAAATTAAAAGCTTTAGCTGAAGATAAAATGAAGGGACCACAAGGTTGCTCAGCTTGCACTTTCCAGGCAAGCATGGAGACCAAAGGCTGCATCCTAGAACCTGGAGAAAGGCTGTGATGACCCTCCAGAATTCACAGCACTTGGGAGGTGGAGACAGGTCATTATCAAAGCAAGTTGCCAATCCAGACTAGCCAAGTCTGTGAGCTCTGGGTTTAATGAGAAACCGGGCCTCAAAACATGAGGTAGTAAGTGATGGGAGAAAGTACCTGATGCCAAATATGAGCCTCCATATGAACATGCACACACACACACACACACACACACACACACACACACACACACACACAAGTAAAGTGAAATATGATGAGTGGC